>NW_022163548.1:0-2900 GCF_008728515.1 Papio anubis | reverse complement strand
CCCAGCTAGTTTTTTTGTATTTAATAGAGACGGGGTTTCACCGTGTTAGCCAGGATGGCCTCGATCTCCTGACCTCGTGATCCGCCCGTCTCGGCCTCCCAAAGTGCTGGGATTACAGGCTTGAGCCACCGCGCCCGGCCAAGTCCCCAAGACTTCTTTCCACCTTCAGATGCCAATGGCAAACCTCAGGTTGCTTCACCTGTGCTTCTGACCCACAGGCTATATAAATCAAAGATCCCACAGCCCCCTCTTTGGGCCCAATTAATTTGCTAGAGCAGCTCACATAATTCAGGGAAATATGTTTACCGATTTATTATAAAGTATATTACAAAGGATACAGTTGAAGAGATGCATATAGTGAGGTGTGGGGGAAGAGAGGGATGCGGAGCTTCCATGCCCTCCCTGGGCGTGTCACCCTCCAGGAACCTCCACATGTGCAGCTATCCAGAAGCTCCTTGAATCCTGTCATTTTGGGGTTTTATGGGGGCCTCCTTACACAGCCATGATTGATTGAAGCACTGGCTACTGTTGATTACCTTAACCTTCAGCCCCTCTCCCCTCTCTGGAGGGTTTAGAGTAGGGCTAAATGTTCCAACCTTGTCATCCTGCCTTGGTCTTTCCTGTGACCAGCCCCATCCTGAAGCTACCTAGAGACTGCCAGACAGCAGTCACCTCATTAGCATATAAAAAGACATCACTTTGGAGTTTTTGAGGATTTTAGGAGTTGTATGCCAGACAACAGACCAAAGACCAAATATATATTTCATAGTATCCAGTCCACCCTCTGTCTTGGATCCCTCACATCAAAAGGATGTACAACTCAAAAGATACAGCCAAATTACTAGAATCTCATTCAATCGGTAATAATCAGTCCAGCTCATCATAGTGTATGAATGTCTCCCAAGGCGAGGCCACTCAGGTTTGCAGGCTTCCATTCAGTCTTGTCAGAGTGCTCTCGGTGAACATATAGCTTCACCCTTTACAGCAGCTGATATAATTGAGCTAGGAGACAAGATATCATTTCTTGCTCTAAGCCTCTTTTGAGGTATTAATATAATACTGGATTTCTTTCAGTTCATAACCCATTTATTCTTTACTCTCACTACTATTTTTCCTTATCTCTATAAACTCCCAAACTTTTCCACCTTTGGATGGGATAGTAGAATCAGCCACTGTGCTTGTCTAGATCAGGCAACAATACTAGTATAGCAAGTGCTGCCCCCTCAGTCTACTCCCGTTTATGTTAGAAATAAATTTTTGGTGCCACAAAGAAGAATCAGCACTCCTGCAAAAAGTTTTCTCAGCAAGGCAAATTAACTTCTATAGAAGGGTGCATCTCACGGATGGAGCAATGGTGAGAGCACACAGAACAAAGGAAAGCAGGGGTTTTTATTCCTAATACAATAGGTTTCTACTACTGTGTCCTGTCTCCATTGGCTGGAGCTGGACTGCACAATCGAAACTAGTCCTGGTTGGCTAATTTGAAGTATGCAGGGAGGGGGTTACACTGGCAGGAAGGGCAGTTTTGGGGGTAAGAGCTGTTATGGCAGGAGGGGTAATTTGCAGAGTGAGTGACTAAGGGCAACAAGCAAGAAACAGCTGTGGACTATAGATTAGGACTGGCAGGAAGGTTGTTTACTGCAGTCAGGGGCAAGGAGACATGAAGAACAAGGAAGTTGAGTTTGAGGACAAAGAACAAGGGAGTTAACATGCCAAACTTTTGAAGAGAACCTGACTGTATCTGACTTTCAGAAAGGGTAAGGTTCCATAGGTGCAGCAGAACGAGTGGGCTGTTTTTACCACCAGGGAGTATAGCTGCATTAATTGTTAGCCCCAATTTTGTCAGATGGGATAGGGCACAAGCCACTCCTTAGGAGTCCACCCCACTGTCAGACCCTTAGGAATTCTGACTCAAAGTTTAAAAACATAGTTACAGTTTCTTACTCAGGAATCACCTTCCTTTCAGCACTTATAGTCGCAGCCCTGGTCCTAGGACCAATGCATCGGGTAGAGGAAACGTAAAAAAAAAGTTGAGGTGATATGGGAAAGAAAAATAAAGTATGCTCATTATACCAACGTACTCCTCCCTTGGCAAGAAATGCATAGTCATACCAGCATCCTTCCACACCCCCCATTCCCGGATACCTCAGAAAAGCAGAGGAATCTACTGAGTGGGGAACTTCCCTTAGCCCCACTCATGTTGAATGTGAGCACACACTTGCAAAGGCAGCTCTTCGTGCTTTCATCTCCCTCTGTTTTAGACAACCAGTGTTTTCATTGCCTGTTCCACTCTCTATCAAACTGTTACTCTGAGGAAGATGTCTCTCTGCCCTTTGCTGAACATTATAGGCTATATAATGTGTTCCTGGGCCTGAAGAAGTGACAGCCATCCAAATCTGTGCAATATCTTCTGCTCTAGCTTTTATGGCACTCTGAGCAAACTATTACTGAGAAGAATATCTCTGCCCACTGCTGGAACATTATAGGCTGTGCCATGTGTTCTTTGGCCTGAAGAAATGGTGTTCAGCTCTCCAAATCTGTGCAGTATCTTCTGTTCTAGCTTTTTTATGGCATTCTCATAATTCACATCTTCCACCGGGCAAGCAAAGCCCAGTCCAGAATCAGTGTCTACTCTTGTCCAAACTCATTTGTGGCCTCCCAGGGCTACCAGCATCAGCCTCACTTGCCAACTTGTTCAGGGCTTTCCCACTAGGGAAATCTGCCCCACAGCCATGGGCAGTGTCTGTCTCTTTTGCTGGCAGACAGAATAGTTCTTATTGGCATTTCGTACCTGAGATGGTGCAAAAGAGACATGTCTAAATGCAGCCCATCTCTGCACTGTTGCAGTATCCGTTTATCCACTCATTTCATGGACCCAGGTGGCCACTTCAAGGGAGCAC
>NW_022163547.1:0-2901 GCF_008728515.1 Papio anubis | reverse complement strand
GGTGGGACTGGAAGCTCCATGAACCACAGCTTCTCCCAGGCTGGAACCCCGCACACCGAGTCGGGCTCTCCCGGATCACCCTCCCGTGGTCACCGCACTACCTGGGTGGGGGAGGCGCGGGGTTCCGGAGAGGGCTCCGGCCGGCGGAAGTGGTGCCGGCAGGTACAGACAGGACGCAGGGGTCCCGCTGCCCGCGCCGCCCAGCCCTGCACAGAAGGGGACTGAGGCCCGGCTGCGCCGCGGCGACTCGGTCCGCAGGTTCCGCAGCCCATGGCTGGTTCCAGCAGGTTTCAACCAGCCCTCTTCCCCACCTCAGGAAGCCAGGCGCAGTCCACTCACCGTTCCTTGGCTTCCCGGGTGTCCCGGCGTCAGCTAGGGATGTCCCAGTACCCGCAGGTCACAGGGTGGCTGAGGCTGCTGCAGAGCCACCGGGCCTCCCAGAGCCAAGAAGTGGCAGCGGAGACTCACAGAAAGAGCCTACGGTGGCGAAGGCGAGACAAAGCGCCCGCCAGCCAGATCCCGGAAGCCGCCCTCTCCTTTCCGGCGGCGCGCCTGATTGACAGGTCCCCACCCCAGCGCCCCTGATTGTCTGGGGCTTCAGGCCCCGCCCCCTCAGGCCCTGAGTGACAGGAGATTGCGATCTCACGTGAGGCTGGATGTGGCCAGAATGACCGTTTTGGCCTAGCGGTTTATAGGGGGTGCGTCCTTCCTGCGCTGGGATCTGACCACGCAAGGAGCACATTCGCATTTAACCTTGTATACAAGATTATAGCTATTTTGCGTAATAAGATATAAAATTGCAAGCAATATAATGGCAATTCTGTAACTGCCCAGTGGGTTCACCTTGCCCGCTACCTAGACAGAGCCGATTTCTCAAGACGGGGGGAATAGCAATAGAGAAGGAGTAATTCACGCAGAGTCGGCTGTGCGGGAGACCGGAGATTTGATTTTTATTTTATTTTATTTCAATTTCTGAAACAGAGTCTTGCTCTGTCGCCCAGGCTGGAGTGCAGCCTCGGAGTTTTATGATTATTCAAATCAGTCTCCCTGAGCATTTGGGGAAAAGAGTATTTAGAAAGTTTATTTTGCCAAGGTTGGGGATGCTTGTGCATGACACAGCCACAGGATGTCCTGATGACAGTTGCCCAAGGTGGTCAGAGCACAGCTTGGTTTTGTTGGAGATAAATGCTAGGTGACGCAAAGTGAAACCAGCACTCAAGCAAAAGTTTTCTCAGCAACGCAATTTACCTCTGCGGAAGCGTGCTGCTCGCATCAATCACAATCGCAAGAGCACACGGAACAAAGGAAAGCAGGGGTTTTTATTCCTAATGCAATCCCTACCTCTGGCATGGGCTGGGGCCAGACCTCAAGATCTACACTGACCCCGTTGGCTATTTGTGAATATTTTCCCAAATAAGGGAGGGGGAAGGGGATGTGAGTTACAATGGTGGGACGTGTGGTTTGGAAGGGAGAAATGGGTGCAGAGCAGGTAACCAAGGGAACAGATGTGAGTTATTGATTAGAACTGAGGGGAAGGTTGTTTACAGTAACTAAGGGCAAGGAGGCATGGAAAACAAGAAAGTTGAGTTCGAGAACAAAACACAAGAATGTTAACATACCAAACCTTGGAAGCGAAACTGACTGTATCTGACAGTTTTACACATTTTAGGGAGACAGGAGACATCAATCAACATATGTAAGATGAACACTGGTTTGATCCGGTACAATCTGAGGCAAAAATAGGTCAACTCGAAGCCAGGAGGGGGCTTCCAGGTCACAGGTAGGTGAGAGAGGAACGGTTGCATTCTTCTGAGTTTCTGATGAGCCTTTCCAAAGGAGGCAATAAGATATGCATTCTTCTCAGCGAGCAGCGGATGACTTTGAATAGAATGGGAGGCAGGTTTGCCCTAAGCAGTTCCCAGATTGATTTTTCCCTTTATCTAAGCGATTTGGGGGGCCCAAAATATTTTCCTTTCCAATTTCCCACTTTTGTTTTAAAAATATTTTGGAGAAAGCATTTTAGAAGAAAATCAGTCTCTGGTGGCAGGTTTTGTCTGACTTCTCATGGAGTAGCTGAGATTACAGGCGAGCGACACCACACCTAGCTAATTTTTTTTTTTTTTTGGTAGAAACGGGGGTCTCCCTCGGTTGCCCAGGCTGTCTCTGGTGCCCAACGCAGGGCTCCCCGTAATCTCTACAAATAATCCAGTGAAGGAACACCAGAGCGTGGAAAGCTGAGGACGACCGACAAAGGACTCCCGAGTAGGTTTTCACTTCAAGCTCTAGGGTAAGGAGGGCGCTCGGGGAATTCCAGGGAAACCTCGGGAAAATGTGGGTTAGGCTGAGAGTAAGTTCGCTAATTACTTAAGCCTTGTGCAGCAGTTACTGCGCTGCGGAGGGGTAATTGTGAGGACCCAAAATCTCACATCTTTGTTCCGCCTGGTAGACAAGTATTCTCCTTGGTTCCCGGAATATGGAACCATGAATGTAGAAGATTGGGACAAGGTGGGATCAGACTTAAAACGAGCACAACAAGAGGGCCGCGATATTCCCGTCTCTGCTTGGTCTGTGTGGTCTGCAATTAAAACAGCCCTGGAGCCCTTCCACGCTGAGGAGGAGAAGGAGGATTTTCAGGATGACATAGGAAAGTTGAATAATCAGGAGTCTAATTATCAGCAAAGTGAACCATGACAGTCTAGTTTTAAAAAGGGCGAGAAACGGGAAGGTATGTATGCTAATCTCCAAAAACTTATAAAAGAAACTGTGCCACCTACTGCGCCTTTAGGGGAAGGTCTGGAATGGCCACCCCCAGGCCAGCCTCGTGAATACTTGGAAGGGGAGCCTGAGACCCGCGCCTTGCCGCTCCCATTGTTGCAGGCCCCGCCAGTAACTATGGCGAAG
>NW_022163546.1:0-2904 GCF_008728515.1 Papio anubis | reverse complement strand
GGACTCTATAAAGAGTGCAGTCATGATTGCTACCTCTCCATGCTAGAAATGGCTAATGTTACCCTTTTACTTTGATACAATGCTCATCTGGCAGCCTTGAGAATAATTTAGTCTCTTATAATTTGGTTTCCTTTGGGGGAAGACAGTGCACTAACTAGTCAACACATTCGCCCAAATTAATATATTGGTATCATGGATCATCAGTCTAACTCTGATTGGTAAAATTTGGACCTCTTGAATCTAAACATTAGGGGCAATATGATAAAATTCAAGCACAAGCTTTCTTGTTGCTGTTGAGACAGGGTCTCACTCTGTCACCCAGGCTGGAGTACAGTGGCACAACCTCAGCTTACTGCAACCTCTGCCTCCTGGACTCAAGTGATCCTCCCACCTCAGCCTCCCAGGCAGCTAGGACTACAGGTGTGCGCCACCACACCTAGCTAATTTTTTTAATTTTTATTTTTGTAGAGATGGAGTTTTGCTGTGTTGCCCAGGCTGGTCGCAAATTCTTGGGCTCAAGCGATCCACCCATTTTGGCTTCCCAAAGTGCTAGAATTACAGGTGTGAACCATGGCATCCAGCCAAACTCAAGCTTTTAAGAGGCAAAATTGATGACTAGAAATGAGATAGCACCTACAGAACCATTCTTTAAGATTTTACCAAGGAGCTTTCCTCTTTGATATCTCTTTAACAAAACTTGATGCAAAATGATATCACTATTTTCTCATTCACTTATTCACATTGATAAAACTATAGAGATGGATAATAGATTAGTGGTTGCTAGGGGTGAAATGGAGGGCAAAGGGAGTAGACTACAAAGAGATAGCAAGAAGGATCTTTGTGGTGATGAAACAGTTCTGTATCTTGAGCATGGCAGTGGTTACGCAAATTTACACATGGTAAGATTGCACACAACTACACACGCACGTGTATAAAACTGACAAAATCTGAATAAGGTTTGTGGATTGTAGCAATGTCAATTTCTTGGTTTTAATATTGTACCAGAGTTATATAAGATGTTATCATTGGGGAAAACAGGACCTTTCTACTATTTTTCCAACTTCCTGTAAATCTATAATCATTCTGAGATTCCTTCCTATTTGCAAGGCACCAGGGTAGGTATTGGGAGCATAAAAGAAAATAAGGCCAGGTGTGGTGACTCATGCCTGTAATTCCAGCACTTTGGGAGGCTGAAGTGGGTGGGTTGCTTGAGTCCAGGAATTCGAACCAGCCTGGGCAACGTGGCAAAACCCTGTCTCTCCAAAAAAAAAAAAAAAAAAAAAACAAAAATTAGCTGAGCATGGTGGCGTGTGCCTGTGGTCCCAGCTACTTGGGAGGCTGAGGTGAGAGGATCACTTGATCCCAGGAGGCAGAGGCTGCAGTGAGCCGAGATCGTTCCACTGCACTCCAGCCTGCGTGACAGAACAAGACTCTATCACAAAAGAGAAAAAGAAAAGAAACAAAAAGAAAATAAAACAAAACCGAATATTGTAACAGTGCTGAATGTTTCAATCAATGAATATAGTATATCCCTTCATTATTTTTAATTTCTCTCAGCAATGTTTTATAGTTTTCAGTGTATGAGTCTTAAATGTTATTTATTAGGTGTATCTCTATGTACATGGTGCTTCTAAACTGTTACTTGTATATAGAAGTACCTTTGATTCTGTGTCTTGTATCCAGTGATTTTGTTAGTTATTTAATTTTAATAGTTCAGATTCTGCATACACAATCAAGTGATCTGCAAATAATGACAGTTTCTTCCATTCCAATCCTTTATTTCTGTTTCTTGCCTTATTCATACTGCCTGGGACCTTTGGCATGATGTTGATTAGAAGAGGTGATAACAGACATATTTGTCTTGTTCCTAACCTCAAGGGGAAAGCATTCAACATTTCATCATTAAAAAAAATGTGGCCGGATGCAGTGGCTCACACTTGTAATACCAGCACTTTGGGAGGCCAAGGCGGGCAGATCACGAGATCATGAGATCGAGACCATCCTGGCCAACATGGTGAAAACCCCATTTCTACTAAAAATACAAAAATTAGCTGGGCATGGTGGCACGCACCTGTAGTGCCAGCTACTCAGGAGGCTGAGGCAGGAGAATCGCTTGAACCTAGGAGGCAGAGGTTGCAGTAAGCTGAGGTCGCACCACTGCATTCCAGCCTGGCAACAGAATGAGACTCTGTCTCAAGAAAAAGAAGAGATGGCCGGGCGCGGTGGCTCACGCCTGTAATCCCAGCACTTTGGGAGGCCGAGGCGGGCGGATCACAAGGTCAGGAGATCGAGACCACGGTGAAACCTCGTCTCTACTAAAAATACAAAAAATTAGCCGGGCGCGGTTGTGGGCGCCTGTAGTCCCAGCTACTCGGGAGGCTGAGGCAGGAGAATGGCGGGAACCCGGGAGGCGGAGCTTGCAGTGAGCTGAGATCCGGCCACTGCACTCCAGCCTGGGCGACAGAGCGAGACTCCGTCTCAAAAAAAAAAAAAGAAAAAGAAGAGAAGAGAAGAGACAAGACAAGACAAGGGTTTTTATGTAAGTATCTACTATGAGATTAAGGAAGTTCCCTTCTATTCTCAGTTTATTGCATTTTTATCATGAGCAATTGACTCTCCACATTAAAAAAAATTTTGATCTATCTCACCTAAAACACCAAAAATAATATTAAATAAATCTTATACCTAAACGTAAAAAGTAAATAAATAAAATGTCTACAAAAAAAAAAAAACACACCAAAAACTGGAGAATCTCTTCTGGAGGTTAAGATATAACATGATTTTCAAAACAGAATACAAATTCTGTGATTTATCTATTGTGTTTTGGAAAAATTAGGAACTTCTATTCATCACAATAGAAAGAATGAAAAGGCAAGCCACAGAATGGGAGAGGAGATCTGTGGT
>NW_022163545.1:97293-99979 GCF_008728515.1 Papio anubis | reverse complement strand
TCAAACGATCCTCCCACCTTGGCCAGTTTTATAAATGCTTCCAATAAATGTAATACAACAAATTCTTCTGAAGACTAAATACATTCACACCTGTTTACTTTTTTCTTTTTCGGTTGTGATACTTCACATTTAAATCTCTGGACTGGTAACTGATTTCCCTGAATATATCTGTAGGTCATTCAGACAGTGTATGTTTCAGAAATAGCCATAGATTCTGATTGTAGGCTCTCGGCTCAGTTCTGACCAGAAAACAAGTCCTGCCAGTCTCCTACCTCAAATATATGTTCGTATATTGACCTGATCCCTGGGACAAGCTTCCCAGACTGAAACCATGGTATCACAAAGCTGGATGCTCTCTTGAGGGGATAGAGTTACATCCATATTTTCAATCCTTGTGTAAATAAATTAATTAATGGATGAAATGATGTATGCCATAATGCGATGCAGAATAACAGGTATTTGATTAAATACGTCACCAAATTTTGCTTTTATAGATCTGATCGTAATTATTTCAGTCTTTGTGGGTCATGTAGTTTCTGTGGCATATTGTTCTGTTTTTTAGAAATAATACTTTTAAATGGAAAAAAAAATCCTTATCTCAATGGCTATGCAAAACAAGTCATGGGCTGTATTTAGATCTCAAACCATAGTCAGCTAGCCCCTGGATTATGTTTTACTTCACATATTTAAATGCTGTATTTTTGTACCAGTACTCAAAATATTAACAAAGGAGAATTCCACCACCAGGTAAGATTTAGAAAGCCTCAAGAGAAAGTCACTTTAGCCCTGAAAATGAGAAAAAGCCTCATAATCTATAACATTATCTTTTCTTTTGCTTTGTTTTTAGATCATGAGAGACCAGAGGTAATAAGGCAGCCATGGGAACCGATACAAAAGAGTGACTAGTCCCTCTGAGGAGGGATGATACACGAAAACTATACTACCTCTGGCAGAGCATGTGTGGAAGAAGTGACAGCCATAACAGGGGGCAAGAAGAAAACCACTGAAAATGTAACAAATTCATTAAGTTCAAACACAGGCATTTGAGAGAGCTGCAATCCTGGGAAGTCTCACACAACAGTGGAATTCAGGTTCACAGACAGAAAGAGATCCTGTCTCAAAACACAGAGTCAGAGTCTATAAGACTGGATAAAAAGCAAGAACAAAAATAAGAGATGCTGGTGAGTTTGTGTAGAAAAGGCAACGCTTACACCTGTTGGTTGGAGTATAAATTAGTTCAACCATTGTGGAAAGGAGTGTGGCAATTCCTCGCGGACTTAAGAACAGAAATACCATTTGGCCCTGCAGTCCCATTGCTGGGACTGTACCCAAAGGTACAGTCCCTCCCTCCCTCCCTCCCTCCCTCTGTTCCTTTCTCCCTCGCTCCCTCGTCTCTCACTCTTTCTCTTTTTCTTTTTCTCTTTTCCTTCCTTCCTGTTTTTTTTTTTTTTTTTTGATGGAATTTCACTCTTTATTTTCCAGACTGGAGTACAATGGTCCGATCTCAGATCACTGGAAATCTCCGCCTCCTGGGTTCAAGTGATTCTCCTGCCTCGACCTCCCCAGTAGTTGAGATTTATATGCATACACCACCACACCTGGCTAATTTTTGTATTTTCAGTAGAGATGGGATTTCACCATGTTGGCCAGGCTGGTCTCATACTCCTGACGTCAGGTGATCCACCCACGTAACACGCAGCAAAGGTTTTCAGCCCACACTGCAGACATTCAGTTGCTTTTGTCACACCTCGGTTATTTAGAAATTAACCTCAGAATGTATACCGTGGGTGACACCAGCTACACTGCTATTAAATTAACATATTTAAATCAAATATTTATTTTCTGAATTCAAATGTATTTTAAAAGCTGACATTCTTACTTAAAATTCAAAAGCAGGTTATCACACACTAGAAATATAGCTGTAAGGAAAAATGAAATGAAAACGTTTGAAATCTAAAGGAAAAAAAGAAATCTAAGTAGGAAGCCAAATTTATCTGCATGTAAAGCCTGCTTGATGTTATTTCCTTTATTTTTCATAGCAAGTAGTTTTCGTGTACATATTGTAATTTCTACTTTAGAAATGGAAAAACAGTCCCAAAGGGTGTAAGTATCTTGCCCACCATATCAAGGGCACTGTGTGAGAGGCAGGATGGAAACCCATGGCTGCTTATGCCATAGCCTCTGAAGAGACAGTGTAGGTAGGACCCAAGTCATCTTGCTTCAGCAAGTTGCCCTGGTTGCTTGACCCTTTCTTCTACCTAGGCCCTAATTCTCTCATCTAGCTCCATAGCCCAGGGACTTCTCACATGTTCTGTGGCAAGCGGGATACCCTAGGAAAGGAAGCAGATGAGGAGACACAGCACGAGGTTTGGGGGAAGGGGCAGGGATCTTCTGTGCCCACTAGGGGCGTGCTGCCCTCCATATGTTCAGCTAGCCAGAAGCTCTCTGAATCCTGTCCTTTTGGTTTTGATGGAGGGTTTCATTATGTAGGTGTAGATTAAACTGTTGTCCTGCCATTGGGGATGAATCTAACTTTCTGCCCCTCTCCCTTCCTGAAGGTCGAGCGGGGGGCTGAAAGTCCCAACACTCTTATTCCCCAGCCTACAGCTACCTAGGTGCTGCCAGCAACTCACTGGCATATAAAAAGACACCACTTTGTGGAGATTCTAAAAATTGTAGGAGTTGT
>NW_022163545.1:0-96926 GCF_008728515.1 Papio anubis | reverse complement strand
GGTATCAAATACCCAAAGGAAGTGAACAAAGATGAGCAGGCCTCTTAAGAAAGCTGCAAAACTTTATTGAGATAGTTTCAGTCAAATATCTAATATAAAACCGGTTTGCATCGTTTCAGCCTTTCTTCATTTAAACTTGTGGTTGCCCTTCACCTGTAACAGAAACATAACAGGTGGGAACATTACTAGCAGAACTGTGTTTAGATGACATTAAGGATATGGAAAAGACACCAGAGTTTTAGTTTCTACAATGGACAAAACCAGAAGCCTAAGAGTCAACCTCTTTTGCTTACATATTCAGGTAGACGCCTGTAGAGACTTTGACAATAGTCGCCCAAGCGGATGCATTAAAGATATTTTTCAAACACCCCTGCTTCCTAGTGCTACAAGGAAAGCAAGACAGTCCGAGGTCCAAACACATTAAATGAAGTGAACCCACTAAAGAGAGGTTTAAAGTAGAAAGCAAACATTGTGCATAGTTTTACTCAAAATACCAGCCAATAATAAAAATCCTAAGAAACAAAAGGAATTTAATTTAAAAAATGTATAATTTTGGCAAACACTCTTTTACTATTCTGACTTGAATCTGTGGTCTGGATGCCAAATGGGTTCTGGAAAATGGTCTGAGTAGTAAATTTTGAAAGAAAAACGGTTAATGTCACCTTTTAGGAACTGCATATGAAGTGAATAGAAAGGCCAGCATTGCATTTGTTTTACCTATTGTGCAGAAGGGCAAAACATTTATTTGGGTCGCTCACCCTTCTGTGGTTTGTAAGTACAGTAACCGCCAGGCACTAGTGTTCTCCTACCATGATGTCAATGTGAATCATGCCTCTTTTACACTTGAAAGCATTCCCATTTGTACATCAAGTATATGGCCATTATTACTCTTATGCTATCACTATCAGTTTTGTCATCACATGTGATGCGAACCACATGTCACACATGAAAGTTTGAGGATAATGGAAATGGAAAAACAAGAGTAGGACTCTATACAAAAAGAGTGACTAGTCCCTCTGAGGAAGCATGACACACAAAACTACACCACCTCTGGCAGAGCATGTGTGGAAAAGGGACAGCCATAACAGGGGGGGGCAAGAGAAGAAACCACTGAAAATGTAACAACCATAAAGTTCAAACACAGGCATTTGAGAGAGCTGGAATCCTGGGAAGTCTCAGACACCAGTGGAATTACCGCTCACAGACAGAAAGATCCCCATAAAACACAGAGTCAGAGTCTATAAGACTGGATAAAAAAGCAAGGTTCAAAACAACATGCTGGTGAGTTTGTGTAGAAAAGGCAATGCTTCCACTCTGTTGGTTGGAGTATAAAATTAGTTCAACCATTGTGGAAAGGAGTGGCAATTCTCACGATCTACCAGAAATGGGCTCATTTGGCCCCGGTAGTCCCATTGTTGGGACCGCACTCCAAAGGTACATAATTCCTTCTATTATAAAGACGTGATGCACATCTATGGTCATTGCAGCACTGCTTACTTATAGCAAAGACATTGGAATCAACCTAAATGCCCATCAATTATAGATCTGCACTTTTAAAATGTGGTATATATACAATGGAGTACTATGCAGCCACAAAAGTAGTGAGATCATGTCCTTCCAGGAACACGGATGGAGCTGGAGACCATTGTCCTTTGCAACCAATGTAGGAACAGAAACCCACACCACATGAAGTCATTTATAAATGGGAGCTAATTGCTGAGAACACGTGAACACCCAGGGAGGGCCAACATGCTGGGACCTATCAGAGGGTAGAGGCTAGGAGGAGGGAGAGGATGAACAAAATAACGAATGGGCACTGGCCTTAATACCTGGGTGATGAAATAATCTGTACAACAAACCCCATGACATGAGGTTACCTATATTACAAATCTGCACATGCGCTCCCGAGCCTAAACTAAACGTTAAAAAAAACTCGCAAAAAATCATGAACTCTTCTGATCTTTCTACTTCAAAAATATCAGTTCATTTCTTATTATAAAAAGAAGGAAAGAAGGAAGGGAATGAGGCATGAAGGGAGCGAGGAAAGAAGGGAGAAAATAAGGAGAAATGGAGCGAGGGAGGGAGGGTGGAAAGAAGTAAGGGAGGGAGAGAGGGAGGGAGAGAGGAATGCAGCAAGGGAGGAAGGGAAGAAGGAAGGAAGGAAGGAAGGTAGGTAGAAAAGAAAGATGGAAAGAAAGAAAGAAGGAAAGAAGGAAAGGGAGAAAAATAGGGCTGGAGAAAGGTTTCTGTGCCTAGCCAAACAGCTCTTGATGGGAAGTCACTTTTGGAAACTTGAGTGAAAAGTAACATAAATCAGAGGATTTTAATCATCTTCATTTACAGCCCTTCAAAAGTTATTCTGGCTGTTGTTTCTGAGTGATTCAAACCTGCCTTGGTCTCCACTAAATCCATGTATTCTCCAGAAGGGCAACTCTTCCCTGGATTAAAAGCCCAACTGAGGACCAACACAAACTGGTTAGTCTAGGAAGAAAAAGAATAGAAAAGTGCAGGAGACAAATATTTCCTCTCCCATTATATATATATATATATTTTTTTTTTTTACTTTTCCTCCTCAATCTACAGAGGGACATTTGAATCCCCAAATTTCAAAACTAAGACAGCTGTGTGAGATCATCCTATATAGTTGTTTTTCAAAGAATTTTTAGCAAAAGAACACTCTTGTGAAAGGAAATTTTATCCAAAAGACAACTGTAGAAAATAGGGGAATAAAATTATATTTTTCATATAGATATACCACTTAAATGTCAAGATATCTTTCTATGAAGGCTATCAAAGAGTTTGATTGAGGTTCTTTTGAAGAACCTAATAAAGTATTCTGTGGATTTCTGTGTAACATTTTAGTTGTATATTAACCTCTGCATCTAATTTTTGGTATTTCTTAATGTTAAGTTGCACAGCCGTACAGGGATCTTGATTTTCACAGTATGTTTATCAGTAATCTGTATCTTGAAAAAAAAAAAGCCCCGCTCTAAAAATAAGTAAGTTACAAATAACGGATGGAAGAAGATATTTCCCGCAAATATGAATCACAGAAACTCGATGTGTCAAATTAATACCACACACTTTTTACGAGATTATTATAAGATTTGACAAAGTGGGGACATTACATAAAAATCATAGAGAGGTGCATTGATTCTGAACACAGAAACACCATGAATATGTAGGCACCTTCAAAATACTTGAGGGAAAACTGATACATTGCAAAGTAGAAATAAACACATGTGCATTTAGTAGAAGACTTCAACATCACTCCGAGCATTTGGTAGAAAAAGTGTACAAAAATTCAGGATACATAAATGCAGAAGGCTTGAACAACACTGTCAAACCACATGGCCTAGTTGATATCTTTCATAGAGCAACAGCAGAATGCACGTTCTTCTCAAGTGCTCATGGAATGATCACCAATTCAGAGCTTAGCAGGTGTTGACATGTGCTCTGCTTTCCTGGAAAGTCACTCTCACCATCACCTTTTTCAAGGATGTGAACGCTGAGGCATGAGGGAGGGTAATTACTGGTTTACTCAGGGGATGCTAAGAACAGAGGAGAAAACCCCAGTGCTCAGGTGTGTGGCTGTCTGGTGGGCCATGTTCACCAACCCATTTAAGTGGACAGGGCTCCAAATAGCTACCTAAAGATGAGGTTTTGGGCATTTTCCACTTTACACTTGAAATCACTGGCTTCATCTCAACTGCCCTGCCTGACTGCCCAGTGTCTCAAAGACACAGGTCATGACCTGATCCTTCAGGAACAGATGGTGTTCCATCTTTGTGATAGTGACTTTCACAGTGTGGAACACTTGGGGTGCCTGAGTCACCTCTTTGCTTACATTCAGGTAGACCTCTCTGTAGAGACTTTGATGATAGATGTCCAAGCATATGCATTAAAGATGTTTTTTACTATACTTTAAGTTCTAGGGTGCATGTGCAGAACATGCAGTTTTGTTGCATAAGTATACACGTGCCATGGTGGTTTGCTGCACCCATCAACCCGTCACCTACATTAGGTATTCCTCCTTACGTTATCCCTCCCCTAGTCCCCCACCCCCCGACAGGCCCCGGTGTGTGATGTTCCCCTCCCTATGTCCACGTGTTGTTATTGTTCAACTCCCACTTATGAGTGAGAACATGCGGTGTTATTTTTTAAACACACTCTGCTTTCTAGTGCTACAAGGAAAGCAAGACATTCTGTGATCCGAACACATTAAATGAAGTGAACCTATTAAAAAGTAGTTTAAAGTAGAAAGTAAACACTGTGCATAGTTTTACTCAAAATACCATAGTTTTACCACACATAAAACCTAAGAAACAAAAAAAAAATTTACGAAAAATGTAGAATTTTTTGCAAATGCTCTTTTAATGTTCTGGCTTGAATCTATAGTCTAGATGCCCAAAGGGCTCCTGGAAATAGTCTGAAAGCTATCTTGGAAGAAAATGGTTCATGTCACCTAGGAATTATATAAGTAAAGTGAATAGAAAGGCCAGCATTAGGTTTGTTTTTACTCCATTGTACAGAAGGGCAAAAATATTTCTTGGGGCTCATTTATCCTACTGTAGTTTTTAAGGTACGTTAACCGATTGTACCCACTTTTCTCCTACCATGCTGTCAACATGAATCATGCCTCTTTTTACACTTGAAAGTGTTCCCGTTTGTATAATTAAATATATGCTCACATTACTCTTAAGCTATCACTATCAGTTTTGTCATCAATATGAGACAGCGTTATGTTGAGCCTCTCAGGCTCAACAGAACCTCTTGTCTCAGCTACAATACAACCTCTTGTAGCTGAACCTATGGGTGCACCACGCTGCCAAGAATAATTTTTGTTTGTTTGTTTTGTTTGAGACAGGATTTCTCAATGTTATCCAGTCTGGTCTTGAACTGCTGGGACCAAGGGATTTTACCAATTCAGCCTCCTGAAATGTTGGGATTACAGTTGTGAGCAACCGCTCCTGGCCCAATGTCTTATTTTAAATTACAATCTCAGGATAAATGACACTACACCTAAATTTCCCGTACTTTACCATTCTGCATTATGAACAGCGAGTATCGACTATCTATGAAATCTAAAGTCAGCCACACGAGCACCATTTTAATAATAAATGAAATGTAATTTTCTAAAGAATTAGATCAATATATTGGTGGGGCTATGACAAAACTTACAGTTGTGACACCCATCCCTTGTTGAGGTAACTTGGAAATTATTTGAATAGTTAATTAACATTACGCTATGCTTAGTTCCAAGAATCCTCTATGTAACTTTATGTAAATGAATCCCATTTAGAATAGTGTACCAAAAATAACAGGAAAATCATTGTCTTGCAGTGAGTGTATGGAAAGCTGAGTGCAAAGAAAATAGTAGGCATGATTGACAGTTATATCAGGAAACATCAGTGAGTTGCTAAAATTATCGATGGCCCAAATTCTGTCAATTTTTAGCTTGAAAATGCTATCTGTTGAGAATACATTTTCTGTTTCAGTATAATCTTATTCTACTTTGATTTTCTAAATATGAGAGTATTTAAACAACTGTTAAAACCCCCTTAAAATCATACTAATATAGCTCCTTGTATGCCAGTGTCCTGAATTATCCAACTTTTATCAAACATACTGACAAAAAGACCAATCAAAGGAAACAGTGGCTGTCATTCATTGAGATCTTTTCTGGAGTTACTCTTCTGCTTTACTGAACTGTTTTGTCCTGAGCCAATACTGACGTACCTTACAGTATAGACACAATTGAGTATTATGCATCTTAAGCAAACCATTCACTTTTTACTATTACACGATGGATTGTAGGAAGAACACAAATCTTTGAAGAAAATATGAATTCCTTCTCCATGAGTAAAGTTTTCTTTGTAAGCCTCAATCTCAGAGCCTCAGTTTTCTTATTCATACAATGAGGATAACATCCCTTTGCAAATGGGCCTTATTCACGGTGTTATAAGGTAGGATGACTTGGCACTCTACATGCTATTAAAGGGTGCTTACAACACTGTGGAAACCATGGCTGAGAAGATCATACAGTAACATTCTAAGAAGATCAAATTAAACTAGTGAAATAATGTACATATTATACACCAAATTAACTGGTTTCAAGTGATTTAGTAAGGACTGTATTTTCAAGCATACAAAATCCAGCTTAAAGAAAAAGAGAAGATTCATTATATGCGGAGGTCGCATGAAGCTGCAAATTATACTCTCCCCTTTCCAGCCAACTTTGAGCAAATGTTTGATATCTGTTCCTAACGTTCTCTTTCATCCTGTTACTGCTCATAGCATAAGGCATGATGCACACATAGACCTCCTCCCACCCCAAAGACATTCTTTCTTTCCTTTGCCAGCACCTTGGAGCTCAGCTGCATCCTCATCTGTCTCGTGAACAGGTGTAGGATACTGACTTTCAGTGGCTGGTTCCTCCTCTTGGGGCTCTCCATTACTGGGCTCCTGGGACTGCGTGTGTGTGTATATGAGTGTGCAGATAAATGTTTTGTTATTAGTACATGTCAATAATATAAATATACAAAATGCATAGATATTTCTTATCATTAGTACATCTAGAGACATTTGTCTGACACTACCCCATATACTTATTCTTTATAACATTATTCTTTCCTAAGAAAGGTTACTCAAAGACAGATACCCTCAAGGACTTTGGAAG
Organism: Papio anubis; assembly: GCF_008728515.1. NCBI lineage: Eukaryota > Metazoa > Chordata > Mammalia > Primates > Cercopithecidae > Papio > Papio anubis. The sequence goes on along the minus strand of NW_022163545.1, from coordinate 90,247 downwards.
TGGTTTTAATCTAGGTTGGGATGAATGTGTGTAATCTGCTATGAATAAACATGAGAAGGAAGTTCTGGACAAAATTTGGGAACACACAATCATCTATCTACACGAAACCCATATATAATCCTCTGGATTACTCTTTCCTTCATGAGATGCCATGATCATTTTTTATCAGCAAGGGAGACCATTATCAGTGTATCTATACTAGTCCAACAACACTATCAGAAAAATAACTTTCTACTAAGAGAAAACATCGAATGTTAAGACATTCATAAGCAGAGGCACAATGAACTCAGGAGGTTGTGAACTTCTTCTTGATATAGGCCTACATGTTGATCTTCCTCATCAACACATATTTCACTCTGAAAGCAGAATACTGTGATTGGGAAAATGCGCTTGATAGGACAACTAGATTTGACCACTTTCGTGGTCAAATGTTAACTTGGTCATATTTTTAAAAATTTAGAAATACTCTGAAAGTCCCGGGGCAAGTGTAAGTGTGTGCAACTTTTGAATTGAATGCTTGCAAAGCCACTTAAGTTGTCAAGCTAGCTGAGCAATGTCTTAAGGCTCCTGGCAAAAGACACAGGGTATTTCCCATGAGGTTGGTTTCACAACTGGACACTCCATCAGGGAGACAAGCAGGAAATTACAGCTAGAGAATTAAAACTGCAGTGACCACGAATTTTGTCACATATTCATTTGCTAGGCTCACTGCTCCCCAAAAATCACGATTTTAGGAACTCAGAACCCTGCCCATTGGAATCTCCACAATGGAGTTGAGAAGTTGCCACAAAGTGGTGGGCACTCCTCACAGGACGCCTATGCCAGGCACTCTACAGACCTCAGGGCTCTGGTCACTAGCCCACAGCCTTCCCCATCTCCAGGCCCCTTCCATACCGCTCATGCGTCCCTCCCCTGGTCCTGTCTGGGGAGTCCAGAATCTTCTGTCGAGGTTCCAAGTGCTTCTGGGACTCGGAGACCTCCAACAACACCCCAGCATCACCCCAGCTTCACCTGAGCCCCTCCACTCCTTGGCCTTCCTTCCTCTCTAGTTATGGCCCTGAAAAGACAAGAAGACCCACGGCCGAACCACATGGGAAGGACGACGACTTCGAGGCCTTTCTCACTCTGAGTCACTGGCTTCCCAACCCTCTGAAAGCTCGCTGGCTCCTCCTCACTCTCACTCACACTTCAACTCCCAGTTGGATCGGCCTGTAGACCTACCCGTTGCGTCTCAGTAGGAGAGAAAGAACCCAGACCTTAGGGATCCAAGCTGCACACTCACAGCTCCGCCGCGTTCGCCACATGGGTGAAGGGGCCGATGGGAAGTCGCCCCGTGAACAAGCGCACTGAGGCGAGTGTCCCAGGAGTATGTGCAGTGAGGTCCCCTCTTGGCTTAAGGGCTGTGGTGCCCCTCTTTGTCCCGCCTCGCCCTGTTCTGTGCTCCTTCACAGGTCCCCGCTAACGGCTTTGGAATCCCTCCTTTTTGTGTTTGGGATTTTGTTGTTTGTTTGCCTCCAGGACTTAAATACCTCAAGTAATGTCACCCTTCACAACTCACTCCATGTTCACCTGATGCTCCTTCCCTGTCCTCTATGGCCCCCCTTCTTCCCATGCCCGGGACCTCACAACAGCAAGGGCGTGGCGGTATCGCTGAGTTTTAGTAGAAAGGTGACGACCTCAGAGGCCATGGACCAAGTGGGCCAACGCACAGGAAGCCCACCTGCTCCCCCTCACACTCACTCACACTTCAACTTCTGGGAGGACTGATCTGCAGACCTACTGGCTAAGTCGTAGTCAGCACGAAAGAAGGAAGTCACGACGTCTCCTTTGACAGCTGTGCAGGGACAGAAGGCAGAGAGTAAGGCGCATGGGCAGCAAGGAACTTTCACAGAAAGGGACATGCACATTGAGCCAGGGACTTTGCCGAGCAGGGTGGGGTTTTCCATTGCCCCCAGACCCACATCCACAGGGCATTTGTAGCAGAAAAAGGGACTCGAGAACTTTTGTTTCTCTTTGTCCAATCTCATGCATTCAGAAACGTTGGGAACAGACAGTCACTTACTGGAGGATGTGTCTCAGAAAGACCTTCTGTGGAAGAAATAAGTTATTTTCATATTTTTATTTATAAATCCTTTTTTTCAGACAGGGTGTCACTCTGTCGCTTAGGCTGGAAGTCAATGGCATGACAATACCTCACTGAAACCTCCATCTTCTGGGCTCAAACAATCCTCCTGATGTAGCCTCCCCAGTCCCTGCTACTACAGGTGCAGACACCACACCTGGCTAATTGGTTTGTTTATTTTTAGATAGTGGTCTTCCTACCTTGCTCATGCTGGTCTCAATTTCCTGGCATCAAGAGATTCTCCCACCTTGGCCAGTTTTATAAATGCTTTTATTAATCACTTTGTTTTCTGGTTCTGGGTTTTCTGTGATGCTTCCAATGAACGTAATTGAATAAATACTTCTGCAGACTAAATACATTCACACTTGTTTACTTTTTTCTTTTTTCTTTTCATATTGTGTTACTTCACATTTAAATCTCTGTACAGGTAACTGATTTTCCTGAATATATCTGTAGGTCATTCAGACAGTGTATGTTTCAGAAATAGCCATAGATTCTGATCATAGCCTCTAGGTTCAGTTATAACCAGAAAACAAGTCCTGCCAGTCTCCTACCTCAAATATATGTTCGTGTATTGACCTGATCCATGGGACAACTTTCCCCGACTGGAACCATGGTATCATAATGCCAGATGCTTTCTTGAGGGGATAGAGTAACATCGTATTTTCAATCTGTGAATACATAAATTAATTAATGGATGAAAAAATGTATGCAATAATGTAAAGCAGAATAATAGGTATTTGATTAATATGGGGTCACCAAATTTTGCTTTAACAAGCATGATTGTAAATATTTCAGTCTTTGTGTCATGTGGTTTCTGTGGCATATTGTTGTGTTTTTTTAGAAATAATATTTTCCAATGGAAAAAAAAATCCTTATCTCAATGACTGAAAAAGAAGCCATGGGCTGTATTTAGATCTCAAGCCATAGTCAGCTAGCCCCTGGATTATCTTTTACTTCACATGTTTGAATGCTATATTTTTGTACCAGTAATCAAAACACTAATAAAGGAGAGTTCTACCACCAGGTAAGGTTTAGAAAGCCTCAAGACAATGTCACTCTAGCCCTGAAAATGAGAACAAGCCTAATAATCTATAACGTTGCCTTTTGTTTTGTTTTGTTTTGTTTTTAGATCATTAGAGAACTGAGGTAACAAAGCAGCCATGGAAACGGATACAAAAAGGTGACTAGTCCCTCTGAGAGAGATGAGACACACAAACTGCATCACCTCTGGCAGAGCATGTGTGGAAGAAGTGACAGTTAGAAGAGGGGTTAAGAAGGAAACCACTGAAAATGTAGGAAATTCCTAAATTTCAAACACAGGCAATTGAGAAAGTTGAAATCCTTGGAAGTCTCAGACACATTCACAGACAGAAGGAGATCCTGTCTCAAAAAACAGAACCAGAGTCTATAAGACTGGATAAAAAGGAAGAACACAAATAACAGATGCTGGTGAGTTTGTGTAGAAAAGACAACGCTTGCACCCTGTTGGTTGGAGTATAAATTAGTTCAACCATTGTGGAAAGGACTGTGGCAATTCCTCACAGACCTAAGAACAGAAATACCATTTGACCCAGCAATCCTATTGCTGGGACTATATACAAAGGTATATAAATCACTCTATTATAAAGACACATGCACTTGTATGGTCTTTGCAGCACTATTCACAATAGCAAAGACATCCTACATGCCCATCAATAATAGAATGGACTTTTTGAAATGTGGTATGTATACAACATGGAATACTACTCAGCAAAACAAAAACAAAAACAAAAACGGTGTGATCATGTCCTTTGCAGGAACACGGATGGAGCTGGAGGCCATTGTCCTTAGCAAATTAATGCAGGAACAGAAAACCCAATACCACATGAAGTCACTTATAAGTGGGAGCTAATTGATGAGAACACATGAACACCCAGAGAGGGCCAACACACCGGGGCCTATAAGAGGGTGGAGGGTGGGAAGAGGGAGAGGATCAGGAAAAATAACTAATGGGTATTGGCCTTAATACCTGGGTGACAAAATAATCTGTACAACAAGCCCCGTTACATGAGTTTACCTATGTTACAAACCTGCACATGCACCCCCAAAACCAAAATAAAAGTTAAAAGAAAACTCACAAAATAACTGTGAACCATTCTGATCTTTCTACTTAAAAAATATTAGTTCATTTCTTTTTATAAAAGGAAGGAAAGAAGGAAGGGAGGGAGAGACAAAGGAAATAAGGGAGAGAGGGAGAAAAGAAGGACAAAGGGAGCCAGGGAGTGAGGGAAGAAAGAAGGAAGGGAGGCAGGGAGAGAGGGAAGGAGGAAGGGAGGGAGGGAGGAAGGAGGGAGGCAGGGAGGGAGGCAGGAAGGGAGGGAAGGGAGGGAAGGAAGGAAGGAAGGAAGGAAGGAAGGAAGGAAGGAAGGAAGGAAGGAAGGAAGGAAGGAAGGAAAGAAACATAGGGTTGAACAAACGTTTCTGTCTCTAGCCAATCAGCTCTTGATGGGAAGGCACTTTTAGCAACTTGAGTGAGAAGTAACATAAATCAGAGGATTTTAATCACCTCCATTTACAGCCTTTCAAAAGTTATTCTGGCTGTTGCTTCTGAGCAATTCAGACCTGCCTTGGGCTCTGGCTGTTGCTCTGTCTGTTGTTTCTGAGTGATTCAAACCTGCCTTGGGCTCCATTGAATCCATGTATTCTCCAGAAGGGCAGCTCTTCTCTGGATTAACAGCTCAGCTGAGGACCGTCACAGACTGGTTCGTTTAGGAAGAAAAAGAAAAGAAAAATGCAGGAGACCAGCATTTCCTCCCCGATGATATTGGTTATTTTTTTTTTTTTTACTTTTCCTTCTCAATCTACAGAGGGATATTCGAATCCCCAAATTTCAAAGCTAAGAGAGCTCTGAGAGATCCTCCTATATAGTCACTTTTCAAAGAATGTTTAGCAACAGAACTCTTTTGTGAAATGAAATTTTATCCAAGACCCTACTGTACAAAATAGTGGGATAACATTATATTTTTCATATAAATGTACCACTTTAGTGTCAAGATATCTTTCTATGAAGGCTGTCAGAGTTTGACTGAGGTCCTTTTGAAGAACCTAGTACATTTTTCTGTGGATTTCTGCATAACATTTTAGTTCTATATTAACTTCTGCATCTAATTTTTTGGTATTTTTATTGTTGTGGCACAGTTCCAAGAAGATCTTGATTTTCACAACATATTTATCAGTAATCTGTACCTTGAAAAAAAAGAACCGCACTCTAAAAATAAATAAGTTACAAGTAAAGGATGGAAGAAGGTATTTCCTGCAAATATGAATCACAGAAACTCGAAGTGTCAAATTAATACCTCACAAAGCACACTTTATAGTGGAGATTATTACAAGTGACAAAGTGAGACATTACATAATAATCATGGAGAGGTGCATTGATTCAGAAGACAGAAACACCATGAATATGTAGGCACCTTCAAAATACCTGAGGGAAAACTTACACATCACAAAGAAGAAATAGACACATGTGCACTTATAGTAGAAGACTTCATCATTTTTTCCAGCAATTGGTAGAAAAAGTGTACAAAAAATTAGGATATATAAATGCAGAAGGCTTGAACAACACTATCAACCAACTTGGCCTTATTGATATTTATAGAGCAACAGTAGAATGCACATTCTTCTCAAGTGCTCATGGAATGTTCACCAAGATAGACCATACTGCGGGCCAAAAAACAAATCTCAACAAATTCAAAAGGAATAGAATGTTATAAAACATGTTCTACAACCAAAAAGAATTGAAATGGAAATTAGTTGTAGAAAGATGTCTGCAATTCATAAAATCTTGGAAATTAAACCTCACATTTAGGTAATTCAGAGATCAAAGAAGAAATTGCAGGAAAAATTTTAAAATGAAAATACAACTTATCAAACTTCGCATGATGAAACTGAAGCATAGAGAGAAATTTATACCCTTCAATACTTATGTCAGAAAGGAAGAAACGTCTCAGATCAATTATCTAAGATACCACATTAAGGAACTAGAAAAATAAAATCAAATTATACCCAAAGCAATAAGGAAAAATTTTAGGTTGTGCATAGTGGCTCACACCTGTAATCCCAGCACTCTGGGAGTCTGAGGTGGGTGGATCCCCTGAGGTCTGGGGCTGGAGACCAGTGTCGCCAACATGGTGAAACCCCATCTCTACTAAAAATACAAAAATTAGCTTGGCATGGTGGTGCATACCTATAGTCTCAGCTACTTGGGAGGCTAAGGCAGGAGAGTCGCTTCTACCCGGGAGGCAGAGGCTGCAGTGAGCTGAGATCATGCCATTGCACTCCAGCCTGGGTGATAGAGTGACATTCTGTTTAAAAAAAAAAAAAGAAAAAAGAAGGAAAAAAATGTAAAAGACACCAGGAAAAATGAATTAAATAGAATAGATAAAATCTATAGAAATTATCAGTGAAACCAGAAATTGTTTCTTTGAAAGATAAGTCAAATTAATAAACCTTTATCCAGACCTGATGAGAGAGAGGATGACACAAAGACTACAAATTATCAATATCACTAAACCCAGAGTTTCATTACGTCAATACAGATCCTTCAGATATTACATGTACAACAGGGAACCTTACAATAAATATTATCCAAAAACTTATATTTGTGTTGAATGAAAAAAATATTTGAAGGACACTAGCTGGCAAAACTTATTCTAAAATATCTACATGCAAGCAATCTACAGATTCAATGCAATACCTAAAAAAATGACAGTGACTTTTCTCACAGAAATATAAAAAGCAATCATAAAATTCATATGGAACCACAAATGACCCAGAATAGTGAAGCTGTTCTAAGCAAAAAGAACAAATCTGGAGGAATCACATTACCCGACTTCAAATCATACTGCAGAGAGATAGTAACCCAAAAACATGGTACTGGCATTAAAACATACATATAGATCCATTGAACAAAAGAGAGAAACTAGAAACAAACCCACACACCTACACTGAACTCACTTGCCACAAAGATGCCAAATTAGCAAACTATCACAAGAACAGAAAACCAAACACCGCATGTTCTCACTCATAGGTGGGAACTGAACAATGAGATCACTTGGACTCGGGAAGGGGAACATCACACACCGGGGCCTATCATGGGGAGGGGGGAGGGGGGAGGGATTGCATTGGGAGTTATACCTGATGTAAATGACGAGTTGATGGGTGCAGCACACCAACAGGGCACAAGTATACATATGTAACAAACCTGCACGTTATGCACATGTACCCTACAACTTACAGTATAATAATAATAATATTTTAAAAAAAAAAAACATACACTGGGGAAAGACAGTCTCTTCAATAAATGGTGCTGAAAAATCTGGATATCCAAATGCAGAAGAATGAATCCAGACCACTATCTCTCACTATATACAAAAATAAAACCAGAATGGATTAAAGAAATCTAAGCTTTCAAACTATGAAACTACTACAATAAAATATTGAGGAAAATCTACAAGACATTTAGACGGAAGATTTCCCTGGGCAAAATGTCTTGAGCAATGCCCCACAAGCTCAGGCATCCAAAGCAAACATGGGCAAATGAGATCACAAGTTAAAGAGCTTCTGCAGAGCAGAGGATACAATCAACAAATTGAAGAGACAACACAAAGTATGGGAAAAATATTTGCAAAATACCCATTTCACAAGGGATTAATAAACAGAATATACAAGAAGCTCAAACAATTCCACAGGAGAAAATCTAATATCTGATCATGAAATGGCCAAAAGATTTCAGCGGACATTTCTCAAAGGAAGACATACAAATGGAAAACAGGCATATGAGAAGGTACTCAGCATTGCTGATCTTCAGAGAAATGTAAATCAAAACTACAATGAGATATCGTTTCACCCCAGTTAAAATGACTTTTAACCAACAGTCATGCAATACCAAATGCTAGTAAGGATGTGGAGAAAAGGGAACCCTCATACACTGTCGGTGGGAATGTAATATACAACCACTATGGAGAACAGTTTGGAGGTTTCTCTACAAACTAAAAATAGAGCTTCCATATGATCAAGAAATCCTCTTGCTGGGCATATGCCCCAAAGAAATGAAACCAGTATATCGAAGGGATATCTGCACTCCCATGTGTGTTGCAGCACTGTTCACAACAGCTAAGATTTGGAAGCAACCTAAGCATCCAGCAACAGATGAATGGACGAAGAAAATGTGGTACATACACACAATGAAGTACTCTTCAGCCATAAAAAAGATGAGAGCCAGTCATTTCCAAAACCATGAAAGGAACTAGAGAACAATATGTTAAGTGAAATAATCCAGGAACAGAAAGACAAACATCAAATGCTCTCACTTATTTGTGGAAATGTTCTCACTTACATGTGGGATCTAAAAATCAAAACAATTCATCTCATGGACATAAAGAGTAGAAGGATGGTTACCAGAGGCTGAGAAGGGTAGTGGGGAGCTTGGGGTAGGTGGGGAGGGTTACTGGGTACCAAAAACACAGTTAGAAAGAATAAGACATACTATTTGATAGAACAATTGGGTGACGATAGTCAATAAGAATTTAACTGTACAGAAAAATGATGCTGGCTACGGATCAAGTACCAACTCCTGGCCATAAGAAGTGAGTCTGGAGAGGGACATGAGAGGCAGGTCTGGCCTCAGCAGTGAGAAAGATGTGACAGCTGCTCTTCACAGGGCCAGGAGCTCCTTGTGGTTTGTTGTCTTCTGCTTTGATTTGTGGCCGTGACCCTTGTCTGCTCACCTCGTTCCTGGTAGTAGCTGCTGAGTTGCCTGGTTTGTTCCAGTGTTCCCTGAGAGTCAGTCGTATAACTACATTTCACTGAGCAGCTAATTAGCAATGGTCAATATTATGCCATCAGATGGCTGGATGGTAGTGTTTCATATTGTATTAGGGATTTGTAGAAGGACAGATCTAATAGGATAGATGTATTATGAAGCAGTATTTATTAAGAAGTATTGACTCACCCAATCATAAGGTGAAGTCCCATCACTCAATCATAAGGTGAAGTCCCACAATAAGCCATCTGCAAGCTGAGGAGCAACAAAGGCAGTCCAAGTTCCAAAACGTCAAAAGTATTAAGGCCAACATTGCAGCCTTTAGTCAGTGGCTCAAGGCCCTAGGGCCACTGGCAGATCACTGGTATAAGTTCAAGAGTCCAAAAGCTGAACTTGGAATCTGATGTTCGAGGGCAGGAGACATGCAGCATGGGAGAAAGTTGGAGGCTGGAAGCCTCAACAAGTCTAGTATTCCATGTTCTTCTGCCTGATTTATTCTAGTGGTGCTGGCAACAGATTAGATGGTGCCCACCCAGATTGAGGGTGGGTCTACCTCTCCCAATCCACTGACTCAAATGTTAACCTCCTTTGGCAGTACCCTCTCAGACATACCCGGGAGCAATATTTTGCATCCTTCGATTCAATCAAGTTGACACAATATTGACCATCACGTGCAGACCTGGACTTTAATGATTCCCGAGTGGCCTCACTCCAGTTTCAAAGGGCAGGCTTGAATTTCACGTCAAATTTGAGCTTCCTACTGCCATTCCTGCGGAATATAACTCCAGACCTGCTGGATAAGTTCAGACAACCATAATAGGATTGGGATTGGGAAAGTTGTGAAGGAGCCCTTGTGACAAACAGGAAGCAGCAGAAAGTATGAAAGACATTGTAGAGACAAGAAGAGTTGTCTGATACATGATGAACTTAGCAACTCTCTAGCTGTTAAGGGAGGAAACGGAACTGGGACCAACACAGCCAGTCTACCTGTGGGAGGCCTCAGTTTCCCACACGACCAGAGCTTCCCATCCTCCATGCATGGGAATCTATGACCACATTGATTTCCACAGGACGGTGGGTGGGTGGGACAAAGTCTACAGATTCTGAGTAACTGGCAAGTTTCAGGGTACCATAGTAAACGCTATCACCTGAGCTCAGGTTGCTTGGTGGCTGAGGTCAAATTATTTACTGCCCTCCACATTCAGTGCAACTCTCCCACTTGCCTCATAAAATGGGAGCACTGTAGGGAAATGGAGATTCCTGCACATTCACAGGGAGGTCCCCGTGAATGCAGGAAATGGAGGTCCCCGTGAATGCAGGAAATGCATGACGTTCACCTATGCTGCAGCCCAAGCAAGGCCTCCACATGATACTGAGAGGACAAGAGGTCACATGTACTTGCTGTCTCTTTTGCCTGTGAATTCCTGTCTGTCCAAATAAGACTTCACCTGTGCAAAACAGACACTGATATCTGCAGATGAAACACACATTTCATCAGTAATAGTATATTTTGTAGTAGCCTTTGTGGCCCATATCAAAGATGACATTTTTGTCTAAAAACACTGAATTGCTAAGGAGGTGGACAAAATTGGGTTCCCACGGGTATTTGCACATATTCTACAGCAACATTTATCAACCATTGAGGATATTCTCTGAAAAGGCTTTAATAATTTCTAAACTGGTTTTTAATCCATGGTGGATCATAAGATTAATGTTGTCTGCTACAGACAGCATTTTAAAGAAAGCAAGTAAAATAAATACTAAATAGCGTTCACTGCATGTAGAATATACAAATACACTGCACATCCCCAAGCACATATATATATTTATTTGACTTGTCAACTATATACAAACTGTGTATTTCTCATGCCTTGTCATAAAAGAGTTTGGAGGTCACTACTTTAGTGATTATCAGACAAAATGTTTACAGGCCATTTCTTTAGTCATCTGTGAAGATGATGGATTAAGACGTGCTCAGAATAAGTTCACTGTTGTCTGTAGCTTTCTACATAATGCTTGAAATGGCACTCAGTGATGTTTAAATTGGTCAGTTTTACTGTGGGCATCTGACCCTCAGCAAACTCACTTGTGAACTCATGAGCTGGTGAGAAGGAAGGCTGATGAGTTGTGGGGCTTTACTTCCTACCATGTCTTTCTGCAGCTGCAGAGTGTGTTCATGTGTGTGCTTCTGCACTCGTCTGACGGTGCTTTGATAGGTTCCCTTTTATTTCCCCCTTTATTATTGACTGTGTCTTATGGTTCCTATTATGCACTTCATTGGCATCCAGTGACAGTGACATGTGTGGTATTCAGTGTTGATTCACTTCATACAAGTTTTAAAAATATTTTCAAGCATGAATAGTTTTTCTTTTTTTTTTTTTTTTTTAAATTTATTTATTATTATTATACTGTAAGTTGTAGGGTACATGTGCATAACGTGCAGGTTTTTTACATATGTATACTTGTGCCTTGTTGGTGTGCTGCACCCATCAACTCGTCATTTACATCAGGTATAACTCCCAATGCAATCCCTCCCCCCCCCCCCCTCCCCTTGATAGGCCCTGGTGTGTGATGTTCCCCTTCCCGAGTCCAAGTGATCTCATTGTTCAGTTCCCACCTATGAGTGAGAACATGCGGTGTTTGGTTTTCTGTTCTTGTGATAGTTTGCTAAGAATGATGGATTCCAGCTGCATCCATGTCCCTACAAAGGACACAAACTCATCCTTTTTGATGGCTGCATAGTAGTTTTTCTTACTAACTTCCCTTAAGTACTGCAAGGAGTCCAATACAATTCAATATTAGTAGTTGATGTTAGATCTTATTGCGGTATAATCCTGCTAAACTGCTAATCATACTAACTGTTGGTACACCTGAGCTTTTATGTCTCCCCTAAAGATGCAGTGCTTCTTTAATGTTTAATTAGCAACTAACTATTATATGTAATTATGGAGTACAATGTGATGTTTTAATGTATGTATACAATTTAAGAGATGCATCAGTTATAAAAGGCACTGGTTAGAAGTACAACACATTGTTTACCTCAGACTGGAGAAACTGTGGTTGTTAGTGTTCATTCTGCTATTCCATATTTTACAAGTTTCTATAAAAAGCATCTACTACTTTTTTAACCAGAAAAGAAATGTTATTTTACATTAAAAAACCAATGCTAAATTCCCTTAGAGAGAATATATAATCACAAACCCTTGATAAAATAAATAGCAGTGTGCTGTTTTGAATACATTTTTGTGTCATTTTAGTCAGGGTTCTCTAGATGGTCAGAACTAATAGAATATATATATATATATGTATATGTATATACACACACACACACACATATTTATGGAGTTTATTAAGTAATAACTCACATGATCACAAGGTCCTGCAATCAGCCATCTGCAAGCAGAGGAGCAAGGAAAGCCAGTCCGAGTACCAAAACCGAAGAACTTGGAGTCTGATGTTTGAGGGCAGGAAGATTCCATCCCAGAAGAGAGATGTAGGCAGGGAGACTAGGCGGGTCTAGCCTTTTCACATTTTTCTGCCTGCTTTATATTCTAGCCGCACTGGCAACTGATTAGATGGTACCCACCCAGATTGAGGGTGGGTCTGCCTTTCCCAGTCCACTTACTCAAATGTTAATGTCTTTGGCAACACCCTCACAGACACACCCAGGATCAATAGTTTGCATCCTTCAATCCAATCAAGTTGACAGTATTAACCTTCACACTTGGTTATGTCAATTTTATTTTTAGGTATCATTTGGGGCATGGAAGATAGAGAGGACCTTAGTTTCCATTTTTTCTTGGTTAAAATTAATGTAATGTTGCTTTCCGTGCAAGAAAGAAGGCTACAGTGTTTGCTGTAACAGTATTTTGTGACATCAATATCATCTTTAGCTTTATTTCTTTCATCACTACAGCAAAGGCAAAGAATCATGGTGCTCAGTCATACGACAAGAAGCAAAAGTCCATCAATGTGAATGCCCAAGGATATGTCTGCTTCTCAGAGTAGCCATTTAGCAGTCTGTCATCTGTAAACTTGCCTTAGCCTCTTCCAAATATTTCCTTATCTATCATCATTTAGGGGTTCAGAAAGTGGATCTTTTCATATTTTTTTTTTGTCCAAAACGTACTTAGGTTGGCTCCTTTACTAACTCCCAATTTTCTCCACTATCATGACTCCGGAGCCAGTCCCTTTTCTGTGAAACCAGCATCGACAACATTGATTCCACAAATGTGTTCTCTGCGTTTAGCTATTACAAGATCTTGAAGGAACCAAAAGCCTATGGCACAAGCCTTAGTGGGCAGTGAGCAAAGAGATGAAAGCAGTTCCCGCCTCTGTTTTTCTACCTCAGACCCACTGGTTAACATAATTAATGAAATGTCTACAATTAAAATTGGAATGAAAATATTATAGAACTAGCAATGGCTAAATTATGTAACTGCAAGCAGTTAGCAATTAAGAGAAACTTTGTCCCTCAAAAAGTGAAAATTACATTCTTTGTATTGACTTCTATTCAGAAATTTTTCTGAACTGAAAATGTAACAAATTAATAAAGGCCAAACACAGGCAAATTGTCTATTTTTTTAATTTTTGTGAGTACATAGTGGGTGTATATATTTACGGGGTATATGAGATATTTTGAAACGGGCATACAATGCATAATGATCAGATCACGGCAAATGAGGAATCCATCCCCTCGTGTACTTTGATTTTTAATCCAAGCTGTTAATTCCACCTTAAATTTTTTTCAGGGTTTTTAGAATCCATCTTTTTTTTTTTTTTTCTTTTGGCAGAGCCTCACTCTGTTGCCCAGGCTGGAGTGCAGTGGCGCAATCAGCTCACTGCTACCTCCGCCTCCTGGGTTTAAGCGATTCTCCTACCTCAGCCTACTGAATAGCTGGCATTACAGGTGCCCACCACCATTCCTGTCTAATTTTTGTCTTTTTAATAGAGACTAGGTTTCACCATTTTGGCCAGGCCGATCATGAACTCTGGACCTCAAGTGTTCCTCCCGCCTCAGCTTCCCAAAGTGCTGAGGTTACAGGCCTGAGCCACTGTGCCTGGCCAGCATCCATCGTTTTAATGGCTATTTTAGTCTTAAAAAGAAACAAATAAATGTGTGTATGTGAAAAAAGAAAAAGAAAAAAGAATGAGTGTCGCTGGATGCAATTCCTTTGAAAAAAATTGACAGAATTGAATTGAATTATGTAATTAAAAAAATTATAATGATAAATTTACATGTCTCTGGGCTGGGTTTCACGGTTCAAACCTTCTTCTTTTTTGATGGTTCACACCTGTAATCCCAGTCCTGTGGGAGGTCCAGGTGGGAGGATCACTTGTGCCCAGGGACTCAAGGTAGCAACACACCACTGCAGTCCAACCTGGGCGACAAAGCCAGACACTGTATCAAACCCAACCAAACAAAAACATTAATTAGTTTATGTGTGTTTGTAACCAAATTGCAAACCCCTGGAGGGAAGAGGCTATTAAGCATCCTTTTACCTCCCCATAACTTCTAATACCTAAACCTATAATGATGGATCAATGCTCCAAAGGAAAGAATATAGAGCAAAGCGAAGGAATACATGAAAACTGACAGACAGAAGCGAGGACAACAAAATCGAGGAATATAAATCCAAAAAGAGAAGTGAAGTTTTGTGGCATGACCAAAATAGACACCTGGCCCAGTGGAACAGAGAAGAGAGCCCAGAAATAAATCCGTGCACTTACAGTCAATTGATTTTTGACAGAGGTGCCAAGAACACACAGTGAGGGAAGGACATTCTTCAACAAATGGTATTTGGAAAACGGTATATCCACAAGCAGAGGACTGAAATTCCATCCTCATCTCTCACCATATACAAAAGTCAACTTAAAATGAATTAACATGGTATAATGTAAGACCTGAATCTATGAAACTACTGGAAGAAAAAATAGGGAGAGAGCTCCATGACATTGGTGTTAGCAATGAATTTTTTTGGATAAGATCCCCAAAGCACAGAGAACAAAAGCAAAGTAATGAGATTATCTCAAACTAAAAAACTTCTGCACAGCAAAAGAAATAATCAACAGTGTGCAAAGACAATCTATGGAATGAGAAAATATATTTGCAAACCGTACAGCTGAGAAGAGGTGAAAATCCAAAATATATAAAGAAATCAATAATAAGAAAACAAATAACCTGATTAAAACCTGAGCAAAAAGCCCAACACAGTGGCTCACGCCTGTACTCTCAGCACTTTGGGAGGCCAGGTGGGCTGATCGCTTGAGCCCAGGAGTTTGAGGCCCGTCTGGGAAACATAGTGAGATCCAAGTTCTACAGAAAATAAAAATAGAAAGAAATTAGCTGAGGTAACAAGGCAGCCATGGGAACTGATACAAAAGGGTGACTAGTACCTCTGAGGAGAGAAGAGACACACAAACTGTGTCACCTCTGGAAGAGCATGTGTGGAAAAAGTGACCATCACAAGAGGAGATAACAAGGAAACAACTTAAAATGTAACAAACTCATAAAGGCCACACTCAGGCAATTGGGAGAGCTGTAATCCCTGGAAGTCTCAGACACAACTGGAATCCACGTTCACTTGTCAGTTTTTTCCTGCACACCTCCATCTGGCATTCATGGGGTAGATTGGAGGAATCCATGGAGGTGTGGGAGTACCCTCAGTGGGTGAAACCCTGATTGCTTCCAAAACCTTGCTCTTTTTTAAAACATAATTTTTAGTGAGTATATTTGAGATTTACAACATGATGCTATGAGATACATAAAGATAGTAATGTGATAACTGTAGTGAAGCAAATTAACCTATCTCACCAGGACTTTTTTGTGAAAAGAACAGCTAAAATACACTTATTTAACCAAAGTGCCTAATATAATACATTAACAGCAATCCTCATGTTGTACCTTAGATCTCTAGACTTGTTCATCCTACGTATCTGCTACTTTGTATCCTTGGACCTTCATCTCCCCATTTCCTCCCCCATCCTCCCCTGTCCCTGATCACCACCAATTTATTTTCTATCTCCCCGTATTCTACCTTTTTCTTTCTCTTCCTCTCTTTCTTTCCTCCTTTCTTCCTTCCTTCCTTCCTTTCTTTCTTCCTTTCTTCCTTTACTTCTCCTTCCTTCCTTCCTTCCCTTTCTTCTTCCCTTCCCTTCTCCTTCCTTCCTTCCTTTTCTTTTCTTATTTCCTTAATTCTTTCTTTCTCTTTCTTTCAGCTTTCTTTCCCTTTCTCTCATTCTCTTTCTTCCTCCTCCACTCCTTCTTTCTGATTCCACACATAAGTGAGATCATGCAATACTTTTCTTTCTGTATCTAGCTTATTTCACTTGGCATAATGTCCTCCACATTCATCAACATTGTGGAAAATGGCAGGATTTCCTTCCTATTTAAAGCTGATTAATATTCCATCGTATAAATACACCACCAAAATCTTGTCTTACAGAAGCAATGTCACCAGTCATTGGAAGAGGGACAGGAAATTCTCTCGACATAAGTCCCTAGTGAAAATCTGAGGAGGAATGGAAGCAAAGATGTTTGAGCCTGGAGACAGGGCAGGAAACCCAGTTCATCCCACTAACACACTCTAATATAAAATAGAGGTCTGCTGTTCTGGGGGAGGGAACCAAAATCTCCCACACAAGATCCCACAGTGAAACAGGGAAGAATTTGGTCAACACAAAGGGAGGCTGACAGGAATGCTGAGAAAGTCCTGCCCCTGAGGGTTAAGCATAAATCACTTGCCTAAGACTGAGATTGAGCAGGGAAACTGAGAACCACCCCCTGGCTCCACCAAGAGCAGCAGCAGTCACTCCCTGGGAGAATGTCTATTGTGACCCAGCTGTGTATGTCAGCCATAAAAAAGGATGAGTTCGTGTCCTTTGTAGGGACATGGATGCAGCTAGAAACCATCATTCTCAGCAAACTATCGCAAGGACAGAAAACCAAACAGCGCATGGTCTCACACATAGGTGGGAATTGAACAATGAGAACACTTGGACACAGGAAGGGGAATATCACACACTGGGGCCTGTCGGGGTGTGGGGGGAGGGGGAAGGGATAGCATTAGGAGATATACCTAATGTAAATGATGAGTTAACGGGTGCAGCACACCAACATGGCACATGTATGTAAAAACCTGCACGCTGTGCACATGTACCCTAGAACTTAAAGTATAATAATAAAAATAAAAATAAATAAAATAAACTGTCTCCACATTAATTTGTTTACACTTGTATATTAAAAGTCAGAGTTTGGCTGGGCATGGTGGCTCATGCCTCTAATCCCAGCCCTCTAATCCCAGCACTTTG
Organism: Papio anubis; assembly: GCF_008728515.1. NCBI lineage: Eukaryota > Metazoa > Chordata > Mammalia > Primates > Cercopithecidae > Papio > Papio anubis. Next base: position 73,010 of record NW_022163545.1, on the reverse strand, counting down.
GGAGGCTAAGTCAGGAGGACCCTTTGAAGCGAGGAGTTCAAGACCAACCAGGGAAACATAGTGAGACCTTGTCTCTACAAATGTAAAAAATACTAGGCAGACATGGTGATGCACACCTCTAGTTCCAGCTCCTCCAGGGACTGAGGTGGGAGGATCACTTGAGACCAGGAGGTTGAGGCAGCATTGAGCTATGTTCACATCACTGCACTCCTGTCTGGGTGAGAGAAGGAGACCCAGTCTAAAAAGTAAAAGGTTAGAGATTCTTTTTTTTTTTTTTTTTTTTTTTTTGAGACGGAGTCTCGCTCTGTCACCCAGGCTGGAGTGCAGTGGCCGGATCTCAGCTCACTGCAAGCTCCGCCTCCCGGGTTTACGCCATTCTCCTGCCTCAGCCTCCCGAGTAGCTGGGACTGCAGGCGCCCGCCACCTCGCCCGGCTAGTTTTTTGTATTTTTTAGTAGAGACGGGGTTTCACCATGTTAGCCAGGATGGTCTCGATCTCCTGACCTCGTGATCCGCCCGTCTCGGCCTCCCAAAGTGCTGGGATTACAGGCTTGAGCCACCGCGCCCGGCCTAAAGGTTAGGGATTCTAGGGCTTGATAAAAAAGGGTTAAAAGATATACCCTGCAAATACTGATCACATAGAAACGCGAAGTGCTCAATTAATACCTCATAAAGCACACTATGTAGAGGAGATTATTACAAGGAACAAAGTGGGGCATTACATAATAATCACAGAGAGGTGCATTGATTCAGAAGACAGAAACACCGTGAGAATATAGGCACCTTCAAAATACATGAGGGAAAAACCGATACATGAGAAAGAAGAAATAAACACACCTGCACTTACAGTAGACTTCAACATTCCTCCCTGCAATTGGTAGAAAAAGTGTACAACAAAATTAGGATATATATATACAGAAGGCTGAACAATAGTGTCAGCCAACTTGGCCTAGTTGATATTTATAGAGCAACAGCAGAATATACATTCTTTGCAAGTGCACATGGAATGTTCACCAAGATAGACCATATTGTGGGCCACAAAGCAAATCTCAACAAATTCTAAAGGAATAAAATCTTACAAAACATGTTTTGTGACCACTAAAGAATTGAAATAGAAATTAGTTGTAGAAAGATATCTGGAATCCACGAAATATTGGAAATTAAACAGCAGTTTTAAGTAATGCAGGGATGAAAAAAGAAATTGTAGGGAAAATTTTAAAATGAAAACACAACATATCAAAAAAAAATGCAAGATGATACACTAAAGGAGTGGACACAGGAAAATTTATAGCATTCAATACTTATATCAGAAAGGAAGAAATGTCTCAAGTCAATTACCTAACCTTCCACATTAAGAAACTAGAAATATAGGTGGCCGGGCATGGTGGCTCACGCTTGTGATGCAGTATTTTGGGAGGCCAAGGTGGGCAAATGACATGAAGCCAGGAGGTTAAGACCAGCCTGGCCAACATGGCAAAATCCCATCTCTACTAAAAATACGAAAATTAGCTGGGCATGGTGGCTGAGGCAGGAGAATCACTTGAACCCAAGAGTTGGAGGTTCCAGTGAACCGAGGTCACACCACTTCACTCCAGTCTAGGTGACGGCGCCAGACTATCAGAACAAGAAGAACCAAAAATAAATAAATAAATAAGTAAAAATGAGAAACTACAAAAATAAAATCAAATTGTATCCAAAACAACTAGAATGAAAAATTAATAAAGATATGAGGCGAAATGAATTAAATAGAAATGAGAAAATCTATAGAAAAAAATCAGCGAAACAAGATGTCGCTTCTTTGGCAGGATCAGTCAAATTAATAAACATTTATCCAGACTGATGAGAGAGGTAGAAAGAGAGAGAATACAAATTACAAATATCAGTAACACCAGAGGGCACATCAATACAGATCCTCCATATATTAAATGTGTGATAGGGAACATGATGAAAAGCACAATCCAAAAAATTATTTTTTAAGTGGATGGGAAGATTCCTTGAAGGACACTAGCTAGCAAACTTCATTCCCCAAAAGAAATAGATGACACATATGTAGCATTCATACCAATTAAAGAAATTGAATTCACTAAAACCAACAAAGGAAATGAAACAAAATTTTTTTTCTCAAGTAAATTTCACGTTTCTGGTGGTTTCACTGGATAATTCTGCAAAACATTTGTGGAGGAAATAATGTCGATTCTACACAAATCGTTTGATAGTTGAAAAGCGATTACACTTTTCAAAGCATTTTTGCAGAGCTTGCATCAGTCTGATATTAAAAGCAGACAAACATTATGAGAAAAAAAGTGATAGATTAATATAACTCATGTTCATAATAGCATAGATTTATGTTTGTGCTATAATAATAGCAGTTCAAAACTAGGAATGTATTAAAAATTTGCAACATCGTAGCCAAATGATATTTACCTCATGGCTTGAGTATATGTGAGTTTAGCAAAATAATTTGGTACAGGATAGGTATGCAAATGTCAATTCAATTTTTATATATCAGCAACAAACAATTGAAAATCAATACCGCTTTATATAGCAGCAAAAAAAACCCATGAAATATTTAGTGGTAACATTTAACAAAATATGCGCACGACCTGTACTCAGAAGCCTAAAAAACATTACTGTGAAATATTAAAGCAGGCAGAAATCAATGGAAAGGTATACCACGTTAATGTATTGCAACACTCAAGATTGTGAATGTGTCAGTTTCTCCCTACCAAATGAACTATACATTCAACATAAACACAATCAAAATCCATGCAGCCTTTTGTTTCTCTAAATTGACAAGCTGACCTCAAAATTTATATGGAAAAGCAAAGGGAATAGAATAGTCTAACAATTTTATAAAGAACAAAGAATACTGGAGGACTTACTACCTGTTTTCAAGACATATTTCATAACTGTGGTAATCAGGACAATGTGATATTGGCAAAAAAAAAGAAATAAGGGGCCAAAGCTAGACCTATATGGTCACATTAAATTGATATGTTCCATAAGGTACCAAGGTAAGTTAGTGGGAAAGGATGTTGTATTCAGAGAATGATGGTGGAAAAACTGGACATTGACATGAAAACAAATGAACCTCAACCTTTATATCACACCATATACAAAAGTTAACCCAAAATGCATCATAGAACTTAATGTAAAAGCTAATGTTATCACACTTCTAGAAGAAAATGTAGGAGAATCTATGGCATCATGATAGGATACAAAAAGCAGAAATTATGAAATAGAAAATTCATAATTTTTAAAATATTTATATACTTACATGCTATCCTTATCCAGTAACTAGTTACTTTTCCAAGGATTATATAAATCACACGAAGAGGTCATTAGAGTTCTGATTTTCTAGAGAAACTTCCATTCAAATTTTTCATATAAGCTAATGATGATGAAACCCCAGCATTACATTTAGGCTCCACAATACCCTGTAAGGAGAGCTGAATATTCATTATGCTCATAAAAATATGGCCTTGCCCTGGCCCCACAGACTCAGTCCTTGAGTCCCTGAAGAAATAAAGTGATAATCGAAAATCATCCAAGGAGTCAAAGGTAGTCGTGACATTATATCTCTGGAATATGCTCCAGGGAAATGTGGGAACAGCAACAATATTAACAGCAAAATAGTAACAGCTAGAATTGATTGGAAACTGACCAAATGCCAGGGATTGTCCTAGCAAGTGTACATGTCTTCACACATTCAGAGCTCTAAACTGTCCCAAGAAGTGGATGAATTTACTAGCAGTATTTCCATGGTACTAATGGAGAAAGGCGTCACAGAGATGTTAAGTAACTTTCTCAGTGTCACCCAGCATTGAGTGCTGGAGCCACAGGTCAGAGGCATCATGTAAAACTCTACTGTGTTGCACATTTGTGCAATCAAGAGTAAGAGCCAAAGGCTATCACAAAATATTTAGAATTTTATAGCATGAGACTGAACAAGCAAGACAAATTTGATTTCTTCAGAAATATTTAAGAGGAGACTTGAAAGGATTGGCCTGAGTATCATTTGGAGATGTGCCCTGAGTGTGTCATTACACAACAGGCAGCATGTCAGTGTGTCTCCTCACCTGAAGGTCTTGGGTTTGTACATCAGAGAACACACCAAATCTGTCCCTGCTATATTTTCACAAAGGGGGAAAGAAGCTGTGTAGCTGGGAAGGGAGACTATTCCCCTATTGTACCAGTTCTCAGGCAAGTTTCCGTGAAAGCTGGAACCCCGGATCCTTCAAAATGAAGATTCCACAACTCTCACCTGGTGAATCTCATGCAGTGTGGTCAGAATGGTGCCCTAGAATCTGGGAACTCACTGCCCAGCCTCGGGAACTTTCAGAAACCTTATCGAATCCCTTAGGTAGCAAGACTGTCTGCAGTATACCCACTCTTCCCAGGACAGACATGAGTTTGAGAAGAGTGACCTCAGAGCACACGGGAACACGGGACATGATGAACTCAGTGTGAGACTCACCATAAGGGTAGGGAAGAGGGACACCTGTGAAGGCCTCACAACTCTATCTGACCTTTCTCCCTGAAAACCTCAGTTTATCTTAAATCCCTTCTCTTCATGGATACTAAATGGAGAAAATGTCAAAAAATAAACTTTTAGATCCCCAAATTGCATGGGCTCCTCTCAGGGACCATTGAAAACATAGGATGGGAGGTGATACCAGCTATTCTGCTCCTCCCACCAGCCTGGATTCACTCCGGGGCCATCATGTCCTTCCACAGGAGCCTAGAGCAATGTCAGGACTTAGGACCAATGTCTTCCCTTCACTAACAGACACCTGCCCCTTGCCTGAGAAGGTGGTCTCCCTTCTCCTCCTTTCAGCTGTCCTTCTCCTGATGTCGTCTGTGATCCCACAGCAGACAGCTTCCCCTGGTAGCCTGACGACTTAGCCTGGCCCCTTCCTTTTTTGTCCCAGGCTGGAGAGGGCTGTTCTTGCTGAGAAAGACATCAGTCCCAGGATCTCAGAGCCATGACTACCACAGAACCATCCTAAGCATCGATGTCCCATGGCAGTGATTGACCTTTGAAATGAAGCTTCACCACACACCCCAGCTGGCCCTGAAACACTTTCTTTTATTTTTGTTTTATTTGAGATGGGGTCTCACTCTGTTGCTCAGCCTGGAGTGCGGTAGGGAAATCATGGCTCACTCCCAGGCTCAAGTGATGCTTCCATGTCAGCCTCCCAAGTAGCTGGGACTACAAGCACACTCCACTATGTCTGGCTGTTTTAAAAAACTTTTTGTTGAGATGGGTTCTCCCCATGTTCCCCAGGCTGGCTTGAGCCACCATGCCTATCCCTGAACCTCTTTCTTATCACAGAAAGCAAAGCAAGACAGAGGAGGAAGGCGTCTGTAATCTCTCCTGGAGAACAGTGTGTCTTCCTCCTTGGTGCCGTGTTATTTCTTCCGTACCAACCTCAAAATTCCTATTCTTTCGATGTAAATAAGAAGTTTGAGGATATTTCTTTTCAATTCTAAACTTGTGTTTTATAGCTAGAATATCATCGCCTACTTTGGGACATTTTGGATGTTTCCGAGTGCAGGTGTGGTTGTTGGAATGATTGGTAGGGGCTACTGGCATTTGGGGACTGAGTGTTACAAAGAGGCAAACATCTTTTTCCAGAGCCTTCAATAAACTGGGTTTTCCATACATATCACTTCCCTGTAAACTGAGGGAGGCTGGTATGTTTTTTCATCTGGGAAGTTATGAAAGACTAATTGAGAGGCTGGGTACGGTGGCTCACGCCTGTAATCCCAGCACTTTGGGAGGCCGAGGCAGGCGGACCACAAGGGAAGGAGATCAAGACCAAACTGGCTAACACGGTGAAACTCCGTCTCTACTAAAAATACAAAAAATTTACAAAAAATTAGCAGGCCTGGTGGCACGCGCCTTTAGTCCCAGCTACTCAGGAGGCTGAAGCAGGAGAATCGCTTGAACCCAGGACATGGAGGTTGCCATGAGCCGAGATCTTGCCACTGCACTCCAGCCTGGGTGACAGAGTGAGACTCCGTCTCAAAAACAAAAACAAAAACAAAAACAAAAAACAAACAAAAAAAGACAGGCGTATTGAAGGCTTTGGAAAATCACATCATTTTATGCCATTCCATTCTTGGATCCCACTCTGACACAACATTCCAGTATCCGTTTGCTTTGTATCTAAGCATTCCTGGGGAAAATAGAATAAGGGGAATTCAACTTACCTACGAATGAGATCACTTCCAGGAGAAGCTATTAGTTGATAGGGAAACTTCAGTGGGAGATGTTGCTAATGTAATTGCTCATGAGTTGGTGAACACACTGGCTATGCCTGTTGCGGTTACTGCTGTTGCAGGTGTATCTCTGTCACCAGGCTCTCAGGTCCTTCCTGGAAGTTTGGGAACATACCCAGTAGATCTCTGTGTCCTCAGAATGGAACAGAGGACCTCACCTGCAGAAGGAGGGCAGGGAACACTTGTGGAACTGTAGTGATCTCTGCACGGTTGGATGACCAAACCCTGAGTCACAGTGATGAGCAACATGGATGCCAGTGGATGTGAGGGCAACACCACAGGCCTCTGCTTTAGGAGCCCTGCAGCAAAGTGAGACCAACCTGCAGTACTGGTCTCCGTTATGCCCTTTAGGGGTCCCAGATGTAAGCAGCCTATTGGTTAGGGTTCCTCTGTGTGTCTGTGTGTGTGTGTGTTTGTGTGTGTATGCACGTGTGCACATGTGTCTGTGAGTGGGTGGAAAGAGAGAGAGAAAGAGAGATTGAGTTTGAAGATCTAGCTCACGGAAGTGTGACTGGCAAGTCCAAATCACGGAGAGCAGGATGTCAGGCTGGAGACCCAGGGCAGAAGTGATATGAGAGCTCAAATCCAAGGGCAGTGTGGAGGCAGAATTTTGTCATCTTGAGGAGGACCCATCTTCTTCTCTGAAGGCCTTCAAGGGACTGGATGAGGCCCACCCACATTGGGGAAGGCAATTAGGTTTACCCAAAATCTGCTGATTTAAATGCTAGTTTTCACGTAAAGAAAACCCTTCACAGAGACATCTACCCTGGTCAAAGTGAATAGTTCTCATGCATGGTGGCCTAGCAAAGTTGACACATCAGATTTCCTATCATAGCCACCTTATACAAATCCTGTTAATGATGAAAATCTATCTGACAAAGGCAGGTGACTTCCTTCCTAAGATTCTGTATTAACCATTTTGTCCAGCCCAAGCCACAATTTCAGGCTCGGCACAACTCTGGCCAGGAAGCTGAAGCTGATGTCAATGCCTTCCAGGGATGTGGCAGTGATGGGATAGTCAGGACATATATGTAAGAACAATCCCAGAGGACACAGATGATATCCCTGGACACCAAGAGTTTACCCTTGTTAGGGCACCTCCAGTAGGACATACAGTTGTCAGGCAGGAGCTGGCCAAGGCCCTCAATGTGGCCTCCCACTGAGGGACCTTTCCCTCTAAGGTTCCTCATCTAGTCCAAACAACTGATTTGCATCTTTGGTTTAGGAGAACTCTCAGAAGGCAGTCATTTCAGGGTACTCATTGACATGAGTTCCTTCTCTTCACGAGCATGGATGACATCCCTAGGTGTTCTGTGTGGGATGTTCAGGAGCTGGGTGACCCCTGCTGTCCCATAGTCACAGCTTGATCAGGTGTGACCTTGGGTTCAGGATTCAGTGTGATTTCAAAATTGGCCTTAGGGTATGATTGTGGGCTCCTCACAGAGTCCCACCATCTGTGCTATCACTGAGTATCTCTGATTCAGTGTCATCCTGTGGTTCTAGGGACGCAGTGCTGACCCAATGCTGATATTGCCTTTCGTGCATATGCAAGTAATCAACCATTTGGATCCATTTGGGCTCAGTGTTCTTACCCACCAAATTTATGAATATTTCACAAGCTAAAACAGCAACTTAACTGGCCATCCTTGTGGTCACAGTAGTCACCACAGGGCTGCTTAGGGACTGCCTGAGCTCTTGACACACTATGATATTGAGTTGTGTGGTGCTGACTGACCAGAATAGACTTATTCTTCATGGCATCACACACACCAAACAGTTTTTAGCAAATATTACTGACATAAGTTGGCCTTGTCACACCTCGGTTATTTACAAATCAACTTCAGAAGCAATGCCATGTCTGATACCAGCTACACTGCTATTTAATTTACATATTTTCATCAAATCAGTTTCTGAAGTCAAATACATTTAAAAAGGTAGCTTGATATTCCTACTTGAAATTCCAAAGCAGTTATCACATACTAGAGATGTAGTTGTAAAGAAAAATGGAATGAAAATATGTGAAATTTTAAAGAAATTAAGGAAAGATAACTAGTAAATTTATCTGCAAAGTAATGCCTGCTTCCTTTTTCATTTATTCTTCACAGCAAGTATTTAGTGTAAATATTCTAATTTCTACTTTAGAAAAGCGGAAACAGTCCCCTAGGATATAAGTATCTTGCCCACCATCTCAAGGCCAGTGTGTGAGAGGCAGGATGGAAACCCATGGCTATTTCATGCCATAGCCTCTAAAGAGACAGTGTAGGTAGGACCCAAGTCATCTTGCTTCAGCAAATTGCCCTGGTTGCTTTCCCCTTTCTTCTACCTAGGCCCTAATTCTTCCATCCAGTTCTACAGCCTAGGGACTTCTTACATATTTTGTGGCAAATTGGATATCGTAACAATGGAAGCAGATGAGGAGACACATAAGGTGAGGTATGGGGAAGGGGCAGGGAGCTTCCATGCCCTCTATGGGCATGCTGCCCTCCATGTGTTCAGCTAGATGGAAGCTCTCTGAACCATGTCCTTTTCAGTTTTCATTATGTAGGTGTGATTGATTAAACTGCTGGCCCGCCACTGGTGATCAACTTAACCGTCAGCCTTTCTCCTTTCACTGAAGGTCGCGGGTAAGGCTGAAAGTTCCAACCCTCTTTTTCCCCAACCTAGGGCTACCTAGGTGCTGCCAGTCATCAGTCAACTCACTAGCATACAAAAAGACACCACTTTGTGGAGATTCTGAAAATTGTAGGAGTTGTATGCCTGGAAGCAGGGTCTAGAACCAAATATGTATTTCACAATATCACACCTGTGGATATCAGCTCAATCACAATACAAAATTTCAAAAATGATACTTAACTTTTTTTTTGAAATTGAGTCTCCATTCCAAAATAATTTAACCTCATCCTGGACTTCTTGGGCCTTGAGCCCAAGAGGTCCCACCTTAACCTCCAGAGTAGCTGGGACTACAGCTACATACATATATGCGTACATTCATGCATTTGTTCTTTTATTTTTTTTAAAAAAGGGGTCTCTTTCTGTTGGCCAGGCTGGTCTCATCTCCTGTGCTCAAGCAATCCTCCTGCCTCAGCATCCCAAAGTGCTGGGATTAGAGGCTTGAGCTACCACATCAAGCCACAATTTTCAATAGTATCAAATACCTGGGAATAAAATGAACAAAAGATGTGCAAGACATTTTGGTGAAAGTTGCAAAACTTTATTGAAATATTTTTAATTCAAATATCTCTAATATAAAACCAGTTAGTGTCATTTCAGCTTGTCTTCGTTTAAATCTGTGGTTGCCTTTCTCCTATAATAGAAACATAAAAGTTGGGAACATTACTAGCAGAACTATATTCAGATGAAATTAAAGATATGGGAAGGACACCAAAGTTTTAGTTTTATACAGTGGACAAAAACCAGAAGTCAAAGTGTCACCCTTTTGCTTACATTGAGGTAGACCTCTGTAGAGACTTCGACAATAAACGTCCAAGCGTATGCATTAAAAATATTTTTAAAACGCACCCTGCTTTCTAGTCCTGCAAGGAAACCAAAAGACAGTCCAAGGTCCGAACATGTTGTTCATAGTTTTACTCAAAATATCACCACCACACAAAATACCTAAGAAACTAAAAGGAATTTACAAATAATGTGTACTTTTTTTTTATAAACTTGCTTTTAATGTTTTGGCTTCAAACTATGGTCTGGATACCTAATAGGCTCCTGGAAATAGCCTGAAAAGTATCTTTAGAGAAATCAGTTAATGTCACATTAGGAACTGCATACAATATGGTGAAAGACTTGTTTGAATAAAGGAAGAGTGAAGGGGTAGACATGATGAAGTTGTCATGCCTGGGAGACCATGGATTTCCCCATAATATGAAGCAGCAGCTGAAGCTGTTGTCTATTATGAAAAATACACATACTCACAGCATTTAACAATAATCCGTCCAACTGCAAGAGAGCTGGATCCCTGGATCCCTTAACCATTGTTCTGCTCCAGATAATATATGGGGGAAAGGTGCAGCCTCATGTTAACGTTAATTTTTGTTTTCTCCTGCAGGCAGGTAGACAAAGGACTCAATCCTTGCCAAAGAGCTCTGCATAGGCCAAAAATCCTGAACATTTGAATTGCTCTTTCGTCCAAGTGGGAGGAAAATTATCAGCTTCCTGGGCTGGAGCAAAGCCTCAGACGAACCTTAAGCCTTAGATTTAAAAAGGGGGCTAAAAGTGGCTGCATGCATTGGCTCACACCAGTAATTCCAGCATTATTGGAGGCTGAAGCAGGAGAATCACTTGAGGCCAGGAGTTCAAGACCAGCCTGGACACATAGTGAGACCCTTGCTCTACACAATTTAAAAAATTAGCTGGGCATGGTGACACGTGCCTATAGTCTCATCTATTCGGGAAGGTAAGGCAGGAGGATCACTTTAGCTCAGGAGTTTCATGTTGTGGTGAGCTGTGAGTCCTCCCGTGTACTCCAACTTAGGCAACAGAGAGAAACCCTGTCTGAAAAAGGGTGTAGGGGATGTGAAGACACATTCCAGCCTTGTCTTCAGCTGGGCACCCACTGCTGCAGCCCCCTCCCAACATTTGAGCCAGGATCTCTCTTAGCCACAGTACTTGTAACTCTTTGAATGCTGAATTTACTGCTGGGAGTTTGATGGAAATTTCAATGTGATGGATGAAATCAGGGAAAGTTTTAAACAGGCCTTGCATTTTGTGGCTATTACATCTGGATGTGTGATATTGATGGAAGGTGGCCAGCAGTTTGACTACTCAATGCAGCAGCCACAAATAAGGAATTCATCTTTTCTACACTTCTCACCGGATACGTGATAGAGACAAAAGGGATGGAGGTTATGTAAACTGATTTTTACAATTTTTACAAATTCAGGATTTCTTCCTGACCATTTATTAAACATGATTAATCTTTTCACTAAATTTATATTATAATGTGTTTTTTCCGAAAATGCTTTTGTTTCTTCTGCATACCACCCTTCCCGGGAAAAAAAAAAAGGATTTGGAGGAAGAAACGGGATGATTAAAGGGATAAAAACTTTTCATCACAGAATACTTCATGCTGATTTTCTATCAGTTGGAGGAAACAGAAAACCTGGCACATGAGGAGAGGCAAGGGAGGGAAGGATGACATCGGTTGTCTCTGTTTTTCAAAACTGTTCCTGGAAACTCTCCACTTTTCCTCAAGCAATACTTCCCATGCAGGCTTTCCAAGCTGCTGTGAGTCAACGCTGAAATCACACTGAACGCTGAGCCCACGATCACTTTATAGGTATTCACGGAAATTAGTTACCAGTCAAGAGATTTAAATGTGTAATAACACAACATTAAAAAAAAAAGGGCAGAGGTGTGAATTGATTGAATCTCCAGAAGTAGTTAAATTCATTGTACACATGGTTGAAAACCCAGAACCAGATAAGAAAGTAATTAATCAAAGCATGTATAAAAATTGGCCGAAATGGGAAAATCAGTTGAGCCCATGTGTTTGAAAGCAGCCTGAGCAACAACACAGTAACACCCTGCATCTGAAAAAAATAATTAAATACATTAGGTATATTAGTAACACATTAGGTGTATTTAATTATATATTATATTATATTCAAAATACCTGAGGGGAACACCCATACATGAGAAAGAAGATATAAACACATCTGCACTTAAGGTAGGAGATTTCAACATTCCTCTCAGCAATTGGTAGAAACAGTGTATAAGAAAATCAGGATATATATAATATGCAGAAGGCTTGAACAATGGTATCAACCAACTTGGCCTAATTGTTATTTATAGAACAACAACAGAATATACATTCTTCACAAGTACACATGGAATTTTCACCAAGATAGACCTCACTGTGGGCCAAAAAACAAATCTCAACAAATTCTAAAGGAATGAAGTCTTACACAACATGTTTTGTGACCACAAAAGAACTGAAATAGGAATTAGTTGTAGAAAGATATCTGAAATCCCTGAAATATTGGAAATTAAACAACACTTTTAAGTAATGCAGGGATGAAAGAAGAAATTGTAGAGAAAATTTGAAAATGAAAACACAATCTACCAAAACAATGCAAGATGACACAGTAAAGCAGTGCACAGAGGGAAATTTATAGCATTCAATACTTATATCAGAAAGAAAGAAATGTCTTAAGTCAATTACCTAAGCTTCCACATTAAGAAACTAGAAAAACAGTTGGCCGGGCATGGTGGCTCATGCCTGTAATCCCAGTACTTTGGTAGGCCGAGGCAGGCGGATCACAAGGTCAGGAGTTCGAGACCAGACTGACTAACATGGTGAAACCCTGGCTCGGTAGAGATCAGGGTGATCTCGGACTCCTGACCTCAGGTTATCCCGCGTAGGCATCTCAAAGTGCTGGGATTACAGGCGTGAGCGACTGTGTCTCCTGGCCTCATTTTTCTTATTTATAAAATGAAGCTGACATCCCTTTGCAAGTGGGCTTTATTCAGGGTGTTACAAGGTAGGGTGACTTGGCACTCCACATACTGATAAAAGGGTGCTTACAACACTGTGGACACCGTGGCTGAGAAGATCACACTGCAACAGCCTAAGAAGATCAAATTAAACGAGTGAAATAATGTACATTTTTATACAACCAATTAAACAGTTTCATCTGATTTAGGAAGGACTGTATTTTCAAGCATATAAAATGCGTCTCAGAGAAAAAGAGAAGAATCATCATATCCAGGGACTGCAGGAAGCTGCAAACTATGCTGTCACCTTTCCAGCCAACTCTCAGCAAATGTTTGAGATCCTTTCCACATGTTTTCTTTCCTCCTGTTACTGGTCATGACATAAGGCGTGATGCCCATATAGGCCTCCTTCTCCCCATAGACTCCTTGTTTTCCCTTCCTAGCACCTTGAATCTCAAATGCACCCTGATCTTCTTCTCTATTCTGACCAGTTATAGGATCCCGACTTTCAGCTGGTGGTTCTTCTTGTTGAGGCTGTGGCACACTGGGCTCCTGGGACAAGGGGTGTGTGTGCGTGTGTGTTTGTGTGTGCGTGCATGTGTGTGCAGATAAAAAAATTTCTTATCAATGCCTGTGAATAATATGAATATACAGATTACATAGATACTTCTAATCATATGCATGTTTAAAGACATGCTCCAACACTATCCCAACACTATTCCACATACTTATTCTTCATAAAGTTACTCTTTGCATAGAGAGGTTACTCTAAGGCTGTTACCCTCAACAGCCTGGGTAGCCATTTTTATTTATGTTGGGTTGAATGTGTGTAATGTGCTATGAATAAGCATGAGGAGGAAATCACCAGTCAAATCTGGGGAAAACAAGTTCACACATTCAGGCAAAACTAGTATGTAGCCCTCTTGGGTTACTCTTTCCTTCATGAGATGCCACAATCACTTTTTATCAACATGGGAGATTTTTATCAGTGTATCTATACTAGTTCAACAACACTACCACAAAAAGAAATTGCTCCTAGTAGAAAACATTGAATGTTACGTCACTCAAGGAGAGGCCCAATCATGTGAAGAGGTTGTAAATATCACTTTGGTGTAGGCCTGTATGTTGCTCTTCCTCACCAACTCATATTTCACTCTGCAAACAGAGTACTGTGATTGGGAAAATGCACTCGAGAGGATAGCTATATTTGTCCACATCCATGGACAAATGTTAACTTGTTATTTTTTTTAAAGAATGGAAATACTTTGAAAGTATATTTTAGGGCAGTTATAAGTGTGTGAGCCTTCTAAATAGAATGCTTGCACAGTCACTTAAGTTGGTCAAGCTAGTTGAGCAATGTCTTAAGGCTTCTGGCAAGAGACACATGTATTTCCAATGAGGTTTGGTTTCACAACTGGACTCCCCATTGTGGAGACATTTAAGTTTACACACCTAGAGAATTAAAATTGGAGTGACCACTGCTTTCATCACACACCCATTTTCTAGGCCCATTTTACACCTCCCCCAAAATCAAGTTTTGTTGGAATGCACAGCCCTGCCCATTAGAAACTCCAGGGTGGAGGTGAGAAGATGTCATACAGTGCTGGGCGCTCCTCACTGGACACCTCCACCAGAAGCTCTGCAGACCTTGGAGTCATGGTCATGAGCCTGCAGCTGTCCGAGTTTCCAGGCCCCTTCCTTAGTGCTCACGCCACCCTTTCCTGGGTCCCCACCTAGGAGTGTGGAATCTGTCCTCTATCAGGGGTTCCAGGCCCTTCTGGCACTCAGATACCCACAACAGCACCCCCAGCACTCACCCCATGTTCACCTGACCCCACATCTCCGGTCTGCAGCCTTCCTTCCTCCCTCATTCTGACACTCCCCACAATAGGGCCCTCCTCCCCAGCAAGAGGAGAACCATGACCTTGAAACCTTTCTCCCTGTAAGCCAGGGACCACATCACCCAACCCTTCCAAAGCTTACTGACTCCTCCTCACACTCATTCACACTTCAACTCCTGGGAGGACTGGCCTGCAGACCTACCAGCTGAGTCTCAGTAGGGGAGAAAGAGTCCAGACCACCGGAACGGTGACCTTCACACCCTCACAGCTTCCCCGCGTTCACCACGTGGGTGAAGGGGCCTACCGGAAGACACATAATGAACATGTGCCCTGAGACCGGCCCCCAAGAAGCATGTGCAGTGAGATTGGTGCCTGCCTTGTGGGCTCTGGTGACCCGCCTCATGATACCCTATCCCCCGCTGCGGTCCTCTGCTCTCTCCCAGGTCCCAAATGAGCATTTCTGAATCTGTCCTCTGTGGGCAGTTTCATATGCCCTGGTACTCAAATAACACACATAGTTTCCCTGCTCAAAACTCACTCTACCAGCAGTTTGAGACCAGCCTGGGCAACACGGTGAAACCCCTTATCCACTAAAAATACAAAAATTAGCTGAGCATGGTTGTGCCTGCCAGCAGTTCTAGCTATGTGGGAGGCTGAGGTGGGAGGATCACCTGAGCCCAGGAGGTTGAGGCTGCAGTGAACCATGATCATGCCCCTACACTCTAGCTTAGGTGGCACAGTGAGACCCTGTCTCAAAAATACTCCATGTTCACTTGACATTCCTCCCCTCTATGGCCCTCCTTACTCCCGTGTCTGGACTGTCCATGACAGCAAGCCCATGGCTGCATCACTGCCTGTTAGGAGAAGGATAAGGACCTCAAGGCCCTTCTCCCTAGGAGGCCATGGACCATGCCCACGGGCTCCTCCTCACACTCACTCACACTTCAACTTCTGGTAGGATTGATGTGAGCATCTACCAACTTATTTGTAGTTGGTATGACAGAAGGAAGTCACGACGTCTCCTTGCTCAGTTCTGCAGGGACAGAGGGCAGACAGCACAGTGCATGGGCAACAAGGGAGTTGGGCAGCAAGGAGCATGCACATTGAGTCAGGCACATGCAGGGCCGGCCAGGGCTTTCCAGCTGTCTCCAGACCCATACCGCCAGGCTGTCTGTAGTAGAAAGAAAGGGAGTTGAGATTTTGTTTGTTTTCGTTTTTAGACAGAGTCTTGCTCTGTTGCCCAGCTGGAGTGCAGTGGCATGATCTTGGCTCACTGCAACCTCCACTTCCTGGGCTCAAGCAATTATCCTGCCTCAGCATCCAGAGTAGCTGGGAATACAGGTGCGTGCCACCATGCCCGGCTAATTTTTTTGTATTTTAGTAGAGACAGGGTTTCACCATGTTGGCCAGGCTGGTCTTGAACTCCTGACAGGTGATCTGCCTGCCTTGGCCCTCCAAAGTGCTGGGATTACACGCATGAGCCACCACACCCAGCCAGGTTTTTTTTTTTCTCCCTCTTGCCCAACTATTCTCATACATCCAGAAACTTTGGGAACAGACAGTCCTATGTCACCCTTAGTGGAGGATGCGTCTCAGAAAGATCTGTGACAGAAATAAGGAATTTTATGTCCATATTTACACATACTTTTTTTCAGGGTGTTGCTTTCTTGCCCAGGCTGAAGAGTGGTGGCATAACCATACCTCATTGCAGCTTCCATCTCCTGGGCTCGAGCAATCCTCATGCTGCAGCCTCCTGAGTAGTTGGGAATACAGGTGGACGCCACCATGCCCAGCTAATTTATTTAGTGTTTTTTATTATTATTATTTTTTTTAAGTTGCGGGGACTCACTGTATTGCTCAGGCGGTCTCAAATACATGGGCTCAAGTAACCTTCCCACCTGGGCCAATTTTTATACATGTGTTGATTAATCACTTCCTTCTCTGGTTCTGGGTTTTCTTCCATGCATACAATGAATTTAACTATTTCTGTAGACTCAATACATTCATGCTTCTTTACTTTTTTATGTTGTGTTATTGCACATTTAAATCTCTGGACTGGTAACTGAAATCCCTAAATACCTGTAGGTGATTGTGGGTTCGAGCGTCAGTGTGATTTCAACGTTGGCTCACAGTGGCTTGGAAAGCCTGCATGGAAAGTATTGAGGAAAAGTGGAGAGATTTTAGCAACAATTTTGAAAAACAGAGACAACCAATGTCTTCCCTCCCTCCCTTGCCTCTCCTCATTGCCAGGTTTCATGTTTTCTCCAATTGTTAAAAATCACCATGTACCATTTTGTGATGCAAACATTTTACTTCTTTAATCATCCTCTTCCTTTCTCCAGACCTCTCTTTCTGGAAGAGTTCTCTGCAAGAGGGACAAAAGGATTTTCAGAAAAAAAGTATTTTAATATAATTTAGATGAAAAGATTCATCATGTTTAAGAAACAGTCAAGATGAAATCTTGAATTTGTCAAAATTCAAAAAATGGGTTTACAGAAACTCCATCCCTTTTTTTCTCTATCATTTATCCAGTGAGAAGCATGGAAAACATCACTCCCTGGTTTGTGGCTGCTTCACTGAGTAGTCAAACTGCTGGACCTCTTCTGTCAATATCATCACACATCCAGATGTAATAGCCACAAGATGCAAGGCCAGTTTAGAACTTCCCCCTTTTTTCTTCTCATGGAAATTTCCTTCAAACTGCTAGCAATAAATTCAGCATTCACAGAGTCACAAGTACCATGGCCAAGAGGGATCCTGGCTCAAATGTTTGGGAGGGGGCTGAAGCAGCGGTAGCCCAGGTGAAGACAAGACTGGAATGTGTCTTCATATTCCCCCAACCTCCTTTTTGAAACAGGGTTTCCCTCTGTTGCCTAGGCTGGGGTGCACTGGTGGGATCATAACTCACTGCAAACTCGGACTCCTGGGCTCCAGCGATCCTTCCGCCTCACATTCCTGAGTAGATGGGACTATAGGCAGTGCCACCAGGCCCAGTTAATTTAAAAATTTTGTTGAGCGTGGGTGGGGTGGGGGGAGGGGGCTCACTATGTCGCCCAGGCTGGTCTTGAACTCCTGTCCTCAAGTAATTCTCATGCTTCAGCCTCCCAAAATGCTGGGATTACAGGTGTGAGCCATTGCATGCGGCCTTCCCTCCCCCCACCCCTTCCTGAGTACATGGGTCTAAGGCTTAAGGTTGATCTAAGGCTTTGCAGAAGTCCAGGATACTGATTTTTTTCCTCCCACTTGGAGGAAAGAGAAATTCAAACTTTTAACATTTTTGTCCTACTCAAAGCTCACCTTTGGTAATGTATAGGTCCTTTCCTTACCTGCCTTTAGAAGAAAACAAAAGCCAAAGTCAGCATCTGGCTGCACTTTTCCCCCTTAAATTATCCAGCACAGAACTGCGGACAAGGGATCCAGTGAGCCAGCTCTCTTGCAGTTGGAGGGATTATTGTTAAATACTGGGAGTACATGTGTTTCTCATAACAGATAACAGGTCAGCAGCTGCTTCACATTATGGGGAAATCCATAG
Organism: Papio anubis; assembly: GCF_008728515.1. NCBI lineage: Eukaryota > Metazoa > Chordata > Mammalia > Primates > Cercopithecidae > Papio > Papio anubis. The sequence continues at coordinate 54,909 of NW_022163545.1, read as the reverse complement.
TCTCCAAGGTGTTACAGCTTCATCATCTCTACCCCTTCACTCTTTATTGGAAGAAGGCTTTCACATTTTATAGTGAGTCATGGTCTTGCTGGTGATTCACACTGCTGCTGCCACTGTGTCAGAGATCCCCAAGGCCACCCTGATTTTCAGTGATTCCCTTGAATTATCTCCCATCTTTCTGCATAAAATGCTCCTAACTGAAGCCAGCCCCCTCACCTCAGCTCAGGATCCCATGCCTCCCACCTTCTCAGGGACTCTGCTCCTGCAATGATCTACTTCTCTCTCCTGAAGTATCAACTGCTCCCTCTATATTGGATCATTCCTCAAGCTAAGGTGGAACTCACCTTCTTCCCTCATGTCATTCAGTAGCTACTAATACATTTATCTGCTGCCATTGAAGGCAGAACTGCATCAATGTAAACAACCTACTACATTGAAGTAAATTATCTAGAAAGGAAAGTGAACCAGGACAAAACAATTCTGAAGCATAACTTTGGGAAACTCACACTACATAATGTCAAGATTCACATTAATTTTATTTATTTACTTATTATTTTATTATGATGATTTTAATCATCAAGCCCCATACATCAGTTATGTTAATTCTATAGTAATCAAGACAGTGTGGTTTTGGGGAAAATCCCAACAGATTAGAATAGAGTCCAGCAATAGACTCACAGACATGAAAAACTGATTATCAGAAGAGGTGCAAAAGCAAAGGAGAAAGATTATCTTTTCAAGAAAAAAATTGTATCGTTTTCTTCCTGCTTCGTGGTCACTGCATTTACTGTTTATTTATTCTCCTGGGTCCCTTCCCTGTATTTCTCCTTTGTATTTCAGCTGCTCTTCTGTTTAAGGGTCTGTCTGCCCCATCACAATATGATAGCCCTCACAGCAAGTACCACGTGTTATTGTGATACTTGACGTATCAATCCCATCAGTGGTGGACTGGATAAAGAAAATGTGGCACATATACACCATAAAATACTATGCAACCATAAAAATGAATCAGGTCATGTTCTCTGCAGGGATATGGTTGGAGGTAAAGGCCATTATCCTTAGCAAACTAAAGCAGGAACAGAAAACCAAATACTGCATGTTCTCACTTAAAAGTGAGAGCCAAATGATGAAAACACATGGACATATCTGGGGGAACAACATGCATTGATTGGGTCCTAGCAAAGAGCAGGGAGTGAGCAGATGGAAAGGATCAGGAAGAATAGCTAGTGGATGCTGGTCTTAATACCTGGGTAATGGGATGATCTGTGCGGCAAACCACCATGGCACACATTTACCCATGTAACAAACCTGCACCTCCTTCTGCACATGTATGCCTGAACTTAAAAGTAGGAAATTTAAAAAGCGAATATCTCAGAATCTTACAACTATGTCTTGGTCAATGTGTTATATATCAAAGCATTATGGTGACATAAAAGCTTGGGTGTAACAACACTTAGTATGATTGGAAATTTAGCAGGATTATAGCCCAGTAAGATCTAACATCAGATACTAATATTGAATTGCATTGGACTCCTCCAAGTACTTAAAGGAAAGTTGGTAAGAATAAATATTCAGGCTTGAAAATATTTTGAAATACATGTAAAATGGATCAACACTGAATACCACAAATGTCACTGTCACTGGATGCTAATGAATTACATAATAGGAACCATAAGACACAGTCAACAATAACAGGTGGGAAATGAAAGAAACACATCAAAGCACCATCAGACGAGTGCAGAAGCACACACATGAACACACTCTGCAGCTACAGAAAGACACGGTAGAAGTAAAGCCCCACAACTCATCAGCCTTCCTTCTCACCAGCTCATGAGTTCACAAATTAGTTTGCTGAGGGTCAAATGCCCACAGTAAAACTGACCAATTTAAACATCACTGAGAACTATTTCAAGCATTATGTAGAAAGCTACAGACAACAGTGAACTTATTCTGAGCAAGTCTTAATCCATCATCTTCACAGAAGCCTAAACAACTGGCTGAAATTTTGTCTGATAATGGCTAAAGTAGTGAACTTCAAAATTTTTATTGCAATGCATGAGAAATACAGGCATGAGAAATACACAGTTACAATGCATGAGAAATACACCATTTGTGTATATTCTACTAGGCAAATAAATACGTGCATGTGCATGTTGGTGTGCAGTCTATTTAAATACTCTATATGCAATAAATGCTATTTACTATTTTATTTTATCTCATTTCTTTAAAATGCTGTTTGTGGCTGGCAACATGAGTCTTATGAACCACTATGGATGACAAACCAGCATGGAAAATATTTAAGCCTTTTCACAGAACATCCTCAATGGCTAATAAATGCTGTTATAGAAGTATATGCAGGCTGGGTGCAGTGGCTCATGCCTGTAATCCCAGCACTTTGGGAGGCCAAGGCAGGTGGATCATGAGGTCAAGAGATCAAAACCATCCTGGCCAAAATGGTGAAACCCTATCTCTACTAAGAATATAAAAATTAACTGGGCATGGTAGCGTGTGCCTGTAGTCTCAGCTACTCAGGAGGCTGAGGCAGGAGAATCGCTTGAACCTAGGAGGTGGAGGTTGCAGTGAGCTGAGATTCCACTGTTGCACTCCAGCCTGGGTGACAGAGCCAGACTCTGTCTCAAAAAAAAAAAAAAGTGTATGCAAATACACACGAGAATCCAATTTTGCCCACTCCTTGGGAATTCAGTCTTTTCAGACAAAAAGGTCATCTTTTATGTGGGCCACAAAGGCTACCACAAAATATGTAATTACTGATGAAATGTGTGTTCCATCTGCAGATAACCGTGTCTGTTTTGTACATGTGAAGTGTCACTTGGACAGACAAGAACTCACAGGAAAAAGGGACAATAAGTACATGTGACCTCTTGTCCTCTCAGCCTCATGTGGAGGCTTCACTTGGGCTACAGCATAGCTAAATGCATTTATTCACAGGGACCTCCATTTCCCTACTCTGCTCCCCTTTTATGAGGCAAGTAGGAGACTTGCCCTTAACACGATAGGTAGTAAATAATTTGACCTCAATCGCCAAGCATTCTGAGTTTAGGTGACACTGTTTACTACAGTACTCTGAAAGTTGCCAACTCCTCAGATTCTGTAGACTGTCTACTTACCATCCTGTTGAAATCCAGATTTGTTCAGAGATTCCTGTGCTTGAAGTATGGGAAGCTCTAGTCACATGGGAAATCGAGACCTCCCACAGGTAGACCAGCTGTTCTGGTCCCAGCTCTGACTCTTCCCTTAGCAGCTAGAGAGTTGCTAGGGTCATGTATCAGACAACTCTTCTTGTCTCTACAGCGTCTTTCATATTTTCTGCTACTTCCTGTGTTTCGCAAGGGCTACCTCAAAACTTGCTCCCATCCCAGTCCATTATGATCCTTTAACCCATCCACTTTCTCCTGGGTTGTCTCCCACAGGAATGGCAGGAGGAAGCGCACATTTGGCATAAGGTTAAAGCCTGGCCTTTGAAGCTGGAGTGGAGCCATTCAGTAATCATTAAACTCCAGGTCCTTGTGAAGCAGAACTGTCCAGCCATCTGATGACATGACATTGACCATTTGCTAATGAGTTGCTCACAGAAAGTCTAAATCCATTCTTTGAGAACCTATGACTGCACTGTACTAAAAACTGGACTTAATAAGGGACCAAAGAAAGTAAAATTTAATAGTGTCCTTATCAAAAAAAGAACGAAAAAGGTAAAAAACAAATTAATAACAGATCAGGATTATGACTACTCTCACTCCTTAAAAAAACTTTGAAGAACCACAATTCTTACTCACGCTGCTTTTTATAGAGAGGGAGGGAGGGACTGAGGAACTACACGTTTCCTTCTCAAGGTATTTCCTTAAAAGGAGCCCAGCTAGATGGAATATATAGGAGTCAATTCAACAATATATCCTAATTTGTTTACAACAAGCTACGTTCTGATCAGGGCCCCCTTCTTATCCTTCTCTTCTATATACTATTTCCCATATAAAACGGAATAATATAAATGTAATAAGAAGATGAATCATGCACACAGCTTACTGTCTAAATAAATGAGAGTTTATACTCCACTGGCTTCATCAATGTAACTTTAGTAATACAGGAATCTCTTGCCAAGGAAAATAAAAGTTGTAAAAAAAAAAACTATTGCTCATTCCAGCAACTGCCTGAAAGATCCATCAACTCCTCAGTAAAAAGTGTCAAATGACATTTCTCAATGCCAAAGCTCTTTGAATCCCTTGTCTAAAAATCCTCCTCTTGTTGTCCACCAATCCTCAATTATTATGATCCCTACTGAATTCTAACCAAACTATCCCCCACTTTAAAAAATGCACTTTACACCAGACTCCAAAATCAGAATAAATATACCTATACCTAAAGCCCTTCCACATGTGTGACATACTAGTGCCTCTATCGAGATAGTGCTCTTGTTTACAGCATTATGCAAATAATGTCAGCACTGTCTTATGAACAAGTTGTTTGGCTGATATTTGGGAGTAGAGTATATGGGGAGCATAGTTACCACTATTGTGCATCATATCACAGTAGACTAAGCCTAGAAGCTACGATCAATATCTACGGATATTTCAGAACCCTATTGCCTGAATGATCTACAGGAAAATTCAGAAAAAAACAGTTACCAGTCCAGATATGTAAATGTGCAATAACACAACCTTAAAAAGTAAAAGGGTATGAATGTATTGAGTCTACAGATAATCAAACTCATTGTGCACATGACAGAAAACCCTGAACCAGAGAAGGAAGCGATTAATCAGAGCATCTATAAAAATTGGCAGAAGTGGGAGGATCACTTGAGTCCATGTATTTGAGACCAGCCTGAGCAACACAGTGAGAGCTTACATCTAAAAAAATAATTAAATAAATTAGCTGGGCATGGTGGCACCCACCTGTATTCCCAACTACTCAGAGGGCTGCAGCATGAGGATTGCTTGAGCCCAGGAGATAGAGGCTGTGGTGAGGTATGGTCATGCCACCACCCTCCAGCCTGGGAAACAGAGCAACACACTGAGGAAAAAGCACGTATATATATAGACATAAAATTCCTTATTTGTGTCACAGATATTTATGAGACATATCCTCCACTAAAAGTGGCATGGGACTGTCTGTTCCCAAAGTTTCTGGTTGGACTAGAGAGAGAGACAAAAAAATCTCCTAAGTCCCTTTTTTTCTACTACAAACAGCCTGGGGATGTGGGTGCAGGGACAGCGGGAAAACTCTGGCTTGCCCTGTATGTGCCTGACTCAACGTACATGCCCCTTGCTGCCCAAGTCCCTTATTGCCCATGCGCCTTGCTGTCTTCTGCAGAGGTGTGCAAGTAGACATCGTGACTTTCTTCTGTCTCGCTGACTACGACTAAGTCAGTAGATCCTCAGATCAATCCTCCCAGAAGTTGAAATGTGAGTGAATGTGAGGAGGAGCCCGTGGGCATGGTCCAGGGCCTCCTAGGGAGAAGGGCTTTGAGGTCCCCGTCTTTCTCCTAACAGGCAGTGATGCAGCTATGGTGTTGCTGTTGTAGGGGGCCTGGACAGGGGAGAAAGGAGGGCCATAGAGCACAGGAGGTTCTGGCGAACATGGAGTGAGTTTTGAAGGGGGAAATTATTTGTGGTAGTTGAGTCCTGAGGCATATAAAACCTCCCACAGAGGATGGATTCCAGAGTCCTCAATGGGGACCTGAAAGGGGGTGAAAGAGTGCAGGACTACAGGGTGCCAAATGGGCTTGGGTGAGGCTGGGTGCCACAGCCCACAAGGCAGGTACCAGGCACCAATCTCACTTTGCATGCTCCTTGAATGCCCACCTCAATGCATGTTCACTGGGCATCTTCCAATGGATCCCCTTGCCCATGTGGTGAACTCTGCGGAGCTGTGAGGGTGTGAGGGTTGCATTCCTGCATTCTGGATCCTTTCTCCCCAATTCAGACCCAGCTGATAGATCCTCAGACCAGTCCTCCCAGAAGTTGAAGTCTGAGTGAGTGTGGGGAGGAGCCAGTGGGCTTCTGGAGCATTGGGCAGCATGGTCCCTGACCCTGAAGGGTGAAGAGTCTTCGTCCTTTTCCTGGTGTAATAGCATCACCATGGGCCTTGTGGGGCACTCAAAATGAAGGAGGAAGGTGGGCCACGGAGTGGAGGGGGTGCAGGTGAAGATGAGGAGAGTGCTGGGGGGTGCTATTGGAGTTTTCTTAGTCCTGGAAGCACCTGAAACCCTCAGCAGAAGACACATTCCAGAATCCTTGGTGGGGACCTAGGAAGCAGGGAGGTGGATGGTTAGGAAAGGGCCTGGGAGCTGGGAACCCTGTGGGCTGGTGACCAGGCCCAAGATCTCTTGAGCAGCCCACAGAGCTGTCCAGTGAAGAGTGCCCTGCACTGTGTGACAACTTCACAACTCCACCCTGGATGTCTGAATAGGACTGTGTGTTCGAACAAAGCTTGATTGTACAGGGGAAATGGGCCTAGCAAATGGATGTGTGACAAAAACCGTGGTCACTGCAGTTTTAATTCTCTAACTGTATTTTCCTAAATGTCTCCACAGAGTAGAGTTCAGCTGTGAAACCAAACCTCATTGGAAATATCCTGTCTTTTGCCAGGAGCCTTAAGACATTGCTCAGCTAGCTTGACCACCTTAAGTGGCTTTGCAAACATTTCATTCAGAAGGCACACACACTTATACTTGCCCTGGGACTTTCAAAGTGTTTGCAAATTTAAAAAAAAAATTGCAAGTTAACATTTGTCCATGAAGGTGGTCAAATATAGCTGTCCTCTCAAGCGCATTTTCCCAATCGTAGTATTGTGTTTGCAGAGTGAAATATGAGTTGGCGAGGAAGATCAACACATAGGCCTAAACCAAGATGATATTTACAACCTCTTCAGCTGATTGGGCCTATGCATGTGAGTGACTTAACATTTGATGTTTTCTATTAGCAGAAATTTCTTTTTGTGGTAGTGTTATTGCACTATTATAGATGCACTGATAAAAGTATCCCATGCTGACAAAAAATGATCATAGCATCTCAGAAGGAAACACTAGCCCAAGAATATTATGTTCTAGTTTCACCTGAATGGATGATCTGTGTTCCCCAGATTTTGTACATGAATCTCTCCTCATGTTTATTGATAACAGATTATACCAATTCATCCCAACATAAATTAAAACTGCTTCCAAAGCCCTTGAGGGTGACTGTCTTAGAGTAACCTCTCTGTAGGAAGAATAACTTTATGAAGAATAGGTTTATGGAATAGTGTTGGAGAAATGTCTTTAGACATTCGTGATCAGAAAAAACTCTGTATTCTGTGTATTTATATTATTGACATGTATTAATAAAAAAACCTTTTATCTGCACACACACATATATACCCCTAGCCCCTGGAGCCCAGTCATGCAGAGCCTCGAGAAGAGGAACCACAAACTAAAAATCAGGATCCTACACCTGCTCATGAGAGAGATCAGGGTACAGCTGAAATTCAAGATGCTGGGAAAGGAAAGAAAGAATGTCTACGGGGGAAGGAGGCCTATGTGTGCCTCAAGCATTATGCCATGACCAGTAACAGGAGGAAACAAAACATTAGGAAAGGATCTCAAACATTTGCTGACAGTTGACTGGAAAAGTGAGGAGGATACTTTGCAGCACCATGCAGTCCCTGAATATAATGAATCTTTTCTTTTTGTTTGAGATGTATTTTGTATGCTTGAAAATATAGTCCTTGCTAAATCAGGTGAAACCATTTAATTTGACATATACAAATGTACATTACTTCACTAGTTTAATTTGATCTTGTTAGAATGTTGTTGTTTGGGTTTCTGAGCCACGGTGTCAGCAGTGTTGTACATATCCCTTTATAGCATGTAGAATGTCAAGTCATCTTACCTTATAACACCCTGAATAAAGCCCATTTGCATAGGAATGTTAGCTCCATTTTATAAATAAGAAAACTGAGGCTTAGAGATTGAGGCCTATGAAGAAGAGTTGACTCATGGAGATAGAACTCATATTACATTCCAAGATTTGCATTGTTCCTACCATCTATGTTGTTAGAAAACATGAATGATTTTGCTTAAAATGTTTAATACTCGAATGTGTCTGTATGGTAAGGTACTTCAATATTGCCTCACAAGAAAACACAGTTCAATAAAGCAGGATAGCAACTCCGGAAAAGAGCTCAATGAATGACAGCCACTGTTCCCTTTCTTTGGTATTTCTGGCAATATATTTGGAAAAGCTGGATAATTCAGGACACTGGCATGCAGATAGCTATGTTAGTGTGATTTTAAGGGACTTTTAAATGTTGTTTAAATACTATTATAATTAGAAAATTCAGAGTATGATAAGATTATCATGAGACAAATTATTTCCTCAGTGGGTAGCATTTTCAAGCTAAACATTGACAGAATTTGGGCCATGAGTTATTATTTTAGCAATTCACTCTTAAGAGGTTTCCAGAATATGACCATCAACAATACCCAGTAATTCCTTTGAACTCAGGTTCCCATATTTTCACTGGAAGACAGTGATTTTGCTATTATATTTAGCACTTTTTTCTTAATGGGATTTATTTATGGAAAGTCACATATAGGACAGTTGGACCTAAGCATAACTTTAAATTAATTAATTTAATTAATGAATTTTAACTAAAACATTTTCAACAGGGGATGGGCATCAGGACTATAAGGTTTGTCATAGACCCACCAATTTTGTCTCCACTAAAAATACAAAAATTAGCAGGGCATGGTGGCACACGCCTGTAGTCCCAGCTACTTGGCGGGGCTGAGGCAGGAAAATCACTTTAACCCGGGAGGCGGAGGTTGTGGTGAGCCTAGAACTCGCTACTGCACTCCAGCCTGGGCGACAGAGCAAGACTCTGTCTCAAACAAACAAACAAAAACACAAACAAAAACAAAAAGAGCAAACAAAAACAACAACAAAAAAACAGAGTTCAAATGCAGACTTTCTTTGAAAGGTAGTTCAGACCCCAAATGCCTAACCGCAAGACTTAAACACTCTCAGATACGGAAACAAATTGGGTCAAAGCCATATTGAATCATCAAATATGAAAGCATTTCTTACATCTGAGTATAACCAACAGCTAACAATTTTCGGCTTCTTTTCTAATTTCTGCTTTTAACAAATACATAATGCATTTGTCATATCAGTTTGTATGAAATATGCTGAGCACTCAAGGAGATTCTCCCACCTACTCTACCATAATTTTTGAGATTCTGGATAAACCCATAAATCCTACATCCATTTTTGCTCTTATTGTAAATGTATTAAAGTTTGTTTTAATACTGATTTCTGTATTCCTTGGTTCTGCTGAATAGAATACAAAAATAATCTGATTTTCATAATTTGTTTATCATAACAATCAGCTTCAGTTGAATCATAATATCTGAGTTGAGATTTCATTGCTCCTAAGAAAATGAGCAGGCACTCTGCTTGATGTTTGTTTTCCTATATGAAGACCCACATGAGTGTTACTGGATTTTGTCAAATTCTAAATTCTCTGGCTCTTAAAGAATAATTGCACTTTAAAGACTTCCCGCAGTGAAGCCATGAATGACTTAATAATAAAATGGCAAGAGACAGTCTAGCTTCTGTGGCTGATGAAGTAGGGAGAATGCATGTAGGTCAGTAATGCTCAAGGTGGGTATAGGATGCCTCTGCTAAGCATGCTCCCTGCTCTCCTGTCAGTCTTCATGAGCTACTATGTGTAATTAGATTGAAGACACACATGATAGCGTCACCTCTAACCATATCATAGGTTACAAATTACAGGTTTCTGCCTTGAAACATCAGATGATAACATTTAAAGTTCAAAAACCATAAGAAACTAATTCCTGAGTAGTCGATATAAGTATCTTTTACACATATTTTCCAAATTGCTGACTGTTAATTAGAAGAGCTTCTGAATGTAAAGGAAGGACTCCATGTTTAGGGAAGAAATTACCTAAATGCGTTTACTCTCCACTGCTGAACCATTCCATTAGACATTTACATTAAAAGATAGTTTTCAGGCAATTTCCAGGAGTCTATTGAACAAGCCTTAATTGTATTCTTAGGAAAATCATAGCCTTAAATGCATACCTTATTAAAATAGATAACAAATTACATGATAAATGAAAGTGATAATACAAAATAAAAATAGTAATAGAAGATCCACAGAATAAACTTAAGGGAAAAGGAAAGAGGGAGTGAATAAAAGATATGAATCATTAGGAAAAGGAAACGTAATCCAAAAGCAATAAACTGAAATATTGTTCTTTTTAAAAATAACTATGAATACAGTATCTAATAGTTTACACAATCCTGAAGAAAATGGTAAAAGCTCAACACGGAATATGAATAAGACCCTAACAGAACGCAATAAATGGTAAAATTGAAAGTGAATATATTCTTGAACTCTAGTATTTTCAAAATACGGACGAAATGGTCGATAAACTAGGAATACATACATTAGTAAATATATCTCAGGAATACCTGAATATCTAAACATCACAAACACTGTGGAGGAACTTCTGAAAATTTCCAGTTAACACTCAGAAACACTTACTTCTAGAAACAAATATTTGCCCTTTAAAGATGTCTTATTCTGCTTTTCCATTTCCCTCTCCCTCCATTTCTTTTTTTTTTTTTTTTTTTGCCCCATTGTTCATGATATAGGCCTCTATCTAAAATGATAGTGATAGATTAAAACGAGTATGATCATGTAATTTATTTTACAAAAGGGAATACTTTCAGGTGTAAAAAGAGGCACTCTTCATTTTGACATCATAATGATAGGTGAAAACCTTGGACAAATAGTTACCGTACCTTAAAATCCACAGAAGGGTAAACTAGCTCAAAGCTACATTTTTGCACTTTTGTACCACAGAGACAAAACAAATACAGTATGGGCTTTTCCATTCGGTGTACTTACGCAGTTCCTGATGTGACATTAACTGTTTTCCAGGAGCTTGTCAAACATCCAACCTATTATTTCAAGCCAAAACACTAAATTATGCAATTTTGTAAATTCCTTTTTTCTTAGATGTTTTGTGTATCAGTGATATTTTTAGTAAATGTATACACAATGTTTGCTTTCTACTTTGAACCACTTTTTATTAGGTTCACTTGATTTAATGTGTTCTGACCTTGGACTGTCTTTTGGTTTTCTTACAGAGCACAGAAAGCAGGGTGGGTTCAAAAAAAGTTGATACTGTATATGCATAGAATTCTATCTTCAAAGTTCCTACAGGGGTCTTATTGAGTGTTAGCCATAGGGTGACACTTAGGCTTACAGTTTTAGTCTTTTGCATAAAACCAAAACTTTGCATACCTTTAATGTCATCTAAATACAGTTCTGCTAGTAATATTCCCTCCTGCTATGTTTCTGTTATACGTGACGGGCAACCACAGTTTTAAACGAAGAGAAGCTGAAAGAACGCAAACTGTTTTTATATTGGATATTTGACTTAAAAATATCTCAATAAAGTTTTACAGTTTTATTCAAAGAAGACTTGCACATCTTTTGTTAATTTTATTTCACATATTTTATACCACTGAAAATTGTGGCCAGGTACAGTGGCTTACACCTGTAATCTGAGGACTTTGGGATGCTGAGGCAGGAGGATTGCTTGAGCTCAGGAGACTGACAGCAGCTTGAGCAAAATAGTGAGACCTCCTTCTCTACAAAAGTAAATGATTGACCGAATGTACGTATTTATGTAGCTGTAGTTCAAGCTACTCCAGATGCTGAGGTGAGAGGATCGCTTGAGCCCAGGAGGTAGAGGATGCGAGTAGTCATGTTCATGCCACTGCAACTCCAGCCCGAATGACAGAGGGAGATTTTTTCAAGAGTAAAAAGGTATCATTTCTTTAAATTTTGTATTTCAAAATTTTGAAATTTTGAAAATTGAGTTGGTTTACAAGTGTTGGTATGGTTTGGCTGGGTGTCACCACCCGAATCTCATGTTTAATTGTTCCCAGTGTTTGTGATTGGATCATGGGAGTGGATTTCCTCCTTGTTGTTCTCCTGACAGTGAGTACTGAAGGGTTGGGGCTGAAAGTTCCAACTCTCTAATGGTTTACAAGTGTGTGGCACTTCCTGCTTCATGCTGTCTTTCTCCTGCCTCCATTTGAAGAGGTGCTTGCTTTCCCTTACTCCATGATTGTAAGTTTCCTGAGGCCTCCCAATCATGTTTGCTGTTAAGCCTGTGAAACTGTGAGTCAATTAAACCACTTTTCTTCATCAATTCCCAGACTCAGGTAGTTCTTTATAGCAGTGTGAAAATGGTCTAATATAGGTGTGATATTGTGAAATGTGTATTTGGTCCTTGACACTGCTTACTGGCATACAGTTTTTAAAATGTTTAGAATCTCTAAAATATGATATTTTATCATATGCTAATTAGTTGGCTGATGGCTGGTAGCCCCTAAGTAGCTCTAGGATGGGGGATTAGAGAGTTGGGACTTTCAGCTCCACCGTAACCTTCAGGGAAATGAGAGGGACTCAAGGTTAACTTGGTCAAAAGTGGCTGGCCAATGGTTTCATCAATCATAGCTACATAATGAAAACCTCCAAAAAAACCCAAAAAAACAAAACAAAAAAAACAACAAAATGACAGGGTTCAGAGAGCTTCCGGCTAGCTGAACACAAAGACGGAAGCATGTCTGTAGAGGGCATGGAAGTTCCTTACTCCTTTCCCCATTTCTTACTCCTTTCCCCATTCCTTACTCTATGCACCTCTTTATCTGCATCCTTTCTAATATCCTATTTTAATAAACCCATAAACATATATGTTTCCCTGAGTCTTTTGAGATGCTGTAGGAAATTAACTCAACCTGAGTAGGACTCATGGAAAACTCAGTTTATAGCTGGTGGGTCAGAAACACAGGTAAAACAACCTAGGGCTTGTAGTGAGGGAAATCTTGTGGGACTGAGCCCTTAACCTGTGCAATCTTACTCTATGTCAAGGTAGCTTGTGTCAGAATTGAATGAGAGGACACCCAGCTGCTGTGTGCTGCAAAACTCATTGCTTGCTTGGTGTGTATAGAAAAGCCCCCACACATTTGGTCACAAAACTCTTCCATGTTAATTGTTGTGAGGTAAGAACAGAGAAAAAACTTTTTTTATCCATTCCATAGTTATGTTTGTGTATTGATTTTCTATCCAGTAACCTTGCTAAATATACTTACTTCAAATTTATCTCCAGATCCTTTCTGAATTTCAACTTACACAATCATATCATCTTTGAATAACAACAGCTTATTTCTGACATCTCAAACAGTATGCTTTTTCCTTTTTCCTATTTTACAACATTGGACAGACCCACCCAATAGAATGCTGAATAGAACCAGTAATTGTGGCCATCCTTCTCTTATGCCTAATAGGCACTAGAAAGTTTTTTTAACTTTTTACCATGTTTGCTGTGTTTTTTAAATATAGATATACTTTATCACAATAGGAAGTCCCATTGTATTCCTCATTTCCTAAGAGTATTTATCTTCAATAGATGTTGAATTTCATCAAGCACTTGTAGTGCATCCGCACAGATGATCATATGACTTTTTCTTTTATTAATCTGTTAACATGGTGAATTTCATTGGTAAGTTGCTATGTTTAAACAAATCTTGCCTTTCTAGGGGAAAAAATTGGGTCACAACATATTATCCTTTTTTAATAATCTATGTCTTACTAATTTGTTTAGGATTTTTATGTATGTTCTCATAAGTGGCATTAGCCTACATTTTTATGTCATGTACAGATGCTCCTTAACTTACCATGGGATTATGTCCCAATAAATCCATCATAAATTGAAAATTGTGTAAGTTGAAGATGCATTCAGTACACTAACTTAGCAAACCTTATAGCTTAGCTTAGCCTACCTTAAACGTGCCTATTACCCTACAGTTACAGTTACATTTACATTACCCTACAGTTGTGCATTACCCTACAGTTACTTTACCCTACAATTACAGTTACACTTACATTACCCTACAGTTGTGCAAAATCATGTAACACAAAGCTTATTTTATCATAACATTGAATATCTCATGTAATTTATTGAATATTTTCCTGGAAATGAAAAACACAGTGGTTATATGGCTACTCAAAAAACTGTTTCCACTGAATGTATTTCATTTTCACACTATCATAAAGTCAAGAAATTTTAGATGGCAGCATCAGGAGTCAGGGGCCATCTGTATTCTCTTTGTTGGACTTTGGCATCAAGGTTACACTGGCTTCATGAAATGAATTGGGATATAAAACCTCTTTCTGTTCTCTGGAACTGAAATCTCTGCAAGAGTGAATCACTTAGAGATAGGATTTCCCATGTGTGTTTGTTTGAGGATTGCATATCTTTTTTAACTTTGGACACTACTTAAAAGAAAGACAGAAGGGGCAGCTCCAGATTTCCATGCCTTTAAACTTTGTAGGGCACCTCTCTTCCCTACAAAGATGCTTCTACTGATGATGTCACTCTGAAAACAATCTACTCCTGTTTCTGTACTGACATTATCCTCTGTACACAGAAAGTTAAAAATTGCCACTCTATTAACTTGCTTATATAAGTTTTTTCAGAGATGTGTTCTTGCTAAGTTGCCTAGACTGATCTTGAACTCTTGAGCTCAAGCTATTCTCACTCCTCGTCCTCAAAAAGTGCTGGAATTACAGGTGACAGCCACTGTGCCTGGTCTGTCTACCTGATGTTGATCTGTGGTATGTGGTTGTGAATGGATTGGCTAAACCAAAACTGCAAATAGTTAGGACAATAGCTCCATTTATTTAGTTATTTAAGAAGAATAGGAATAATAACTCACATTTATAGAGTGTTTATCTGTTAGCCAGTTTTCTGAGCTATGTTTCATTGTTTCTGACCTCATTTAATCCTTTAAAAAGGTGAGTCAGAGTTTTCATAAAATTTACAATAAATGACTCTAGTAAGAAGCAGATATGTGGATTCAAGTTTTAAGTTCAGAGTCCGTGTTTTCTTAAAGTAAATACTTCTGAAAGTGTTGAATGCAGAACTAGTGTTGTATATGTTGATTTTATTGGTAATTGCATGTTTTCGTACACATCTATGGTAATATATAACACATATATGTTTTTCATTTTTCAACATAAAAGATTTTGATCTTATCTTGAAGGAGGGGTTTCCCAAAGTATGGCACATAGAGCTAACAGATATTACCAGATGAAACCATTGGTACAAAAACATTTTTAAAAATGTATAATAACATACCTATTTTACTCTGCTACAGAAAAATAGAACACTAAAGCCATTTGGAACAGTTTGTGGGAACATAGAGAGAAATGATTTCTCAGTCCCCATGGAAAAATGGCACAATAACTTCTGCAAATGCTTCTGACCTTTCTTTAAAAGTTATTAAGAGGCAGGGAAGGAGAAGCACCAAGCCTCTTTTTCCATCTACATAAAACTCCATCACCCTGACAGTCACCACATCTCATTCAGAAACCTCTGCAGCTTCCTGGATCCAGCCTGATATCCTTCTTACTGTAAATAATATACCAATTACAACTCTGAGCTCCATGTGTATCCTCACACCCAAAATGATATTTTTCCAACAAAGGTCCCTACTCAGAATCCACAGTGTTTAGGGAGTGACAGGGGATTATAATTAGCAATTATTTCTCCTTCTTACAGAGATTTTAATGTATATTCTGATCCAAAATGACTGAAAAGATAGAGTTGAAAAAAAAGTGAGACTAAGTGTAGGGGATTCCATTTGACATAAAATACGTGAGAAGTCCCTAGGCTGTAGGGTTGGGTGAAATAATTAGGGCGTAGGTAGAAGAAGGGGGGGACCAACCAGGGGAGCTTGCTGAAGCAAAATGACTTGGGTCCTAGCTACCCTGTCTCCTTATAGACTATAGCATGAAATTGGCATGGGTTTCCATCGTGGCTCTGACACTCGGGCCTCAAGATGGTAAGCAAGGTATTTATACCCTGTGGGACTATTTCCACATTTCTAAAGTAGAAATCAGAATATTTAAACTAAATGTTTGCCATGGAGAATAAATGAAATAATATACTAAGTAGGCGTTACATTGCAGATAATTTTGTTTACTAGTTATATATTTTTCTTTTACAATTTATTTTTCCATTCGATCTGTCTTTACAGCTACATCTATAGGAAGTGATAACTGCTTTGGAATTGTAAGTAAAATACCAAATTGCATTTTAAAATGCATTTGACTTCCAAAGATTATTTGATTTAAATAAATATGTTCATTAATGCTGTCAGACATGCCATGAATTATAAAATCTGTTTGTAAGTGAACAAAGTATGACTGGGCCAATCCTGAGTCAGTAGTATGTGCTGCAAACTGTTCTCCTGGATCATCGTGATTTCATAAAGAATAAGTCAATATTCTGGTCAGGCAACACCACACACATCTCAATACAATAGTGTGTAAAGTGCTCAAGAAATCCCTAAGCAGTCCTGCGGTGGCTAAAAGGGCCACAAGTATCACCACTGCAGTTCTTAGTTTGGCTTGTCGTATATCCATAGATTTGACCAATAAGAACAAAATGAGCCCAAGTGAATCCAAGTGATTGATTGCTTGAAGACACAGCCAAAGCAAGACCAGTATTGTGTCAGCACTCTGTCCCTAGTCTCACAGCATGACATTGAATTGGAGGTACAAAATGACAGCGCAAGTGGTGGGTCTCCCGGCCTGCGAGGAGCCCACAATCATACCCTAGGGCCAATGCTGGAACCACACTGAATACTGAGATCACGATCACACCTGGCAGCTGTGACTATGGGACAGCAGGGATGACCCAGCTCCTGAACATTCCATGTAGAACGCTTAGGGATGTCATCCACGCTTGTGAAGAGGAGGAACAGGTGTCAAAGACCACCCTGAACTGACTGCCTTCTGAGAGTCCCACTAAAACCAAAGACGCAACTGAATTATTTGGACTGGACGAGGAACCCTAGAGGGAAAGGTCACACAGTGGGAGGCCACACTGGGGGCCTTGGCCAGCTCCTGCCTGAAAACTGTATGTCCTGCTGGGGGTGCCTTATCAAGAGTAAACTATTGGAGTCCAGGGGTATCACCTATGCCCTCTGGGATTTTTTTTACATGTGTGCCCTAACTATCCTGTCACTGCCTCATCCCTGGAAAGCATTCACATCAGCTTCAGCTTCGTGGCCAGAGTTGTGCTGAGCCTGCAATGGTGGCTTGGCCTGGCCAAAAAGAAAAGTTTAACACAGAATCTTAGGTAGGAAGTCATCTGCCTTTGTAAGGTAGACATTCATCATTAATCGAATTTGTGTGAGATGGCTGTGATGGGAAATTTGATATGTCAACGTTGCTAGGCCATGATACACACAAAAACGTTCACTTTGACCAGAGTAGATGTCTCCGTGAAAGGTATTTTTACATGAAAACTAACATTTAAATCAGCAGACTTTGGGTAAGCCTAATTGCCCTCCACAATGTGGAGTTGCCCTCATCCAATCACTTGAAGGCCTTCAGAGAAAAAGACTGTGGTCCTCCTCAAGATCAAGAATTTCTGCCTCCACGCTGCCCTTGGATTTGAGGTATCACATCACCTCTGCCTAGGGTCTCCAGCCTGACATCTTGCTCTGCAAGGTTTGGGTGTGCCAGCACACACAGTTCCATGAGCCAGTTCCTCAAAATCAATCAATCAATCTCTCTCTTTCTCTTCACACACACACCCACAGAGGAGCCCTAACCAATAGGCTGCTTACATCTGGAACCGTTAAAGGGCATCACTGAGATCAGTACTGCAGGTTGGTCTCACTTTGCTGCAGGGCTCCTAAGGCAGATGCTTGTGGCGTTCCCCTCCCACCCTCTGCAGACTGACATCCATATGGCTCATCACTGTGGCACTGGGTTTGGTCATTCAACCATGTAGAGATCATTACAATTCCACAAGTGCTCCCTACCCTCCTTCTGCCTGTCACATTCTATGTTCCATCCTGAGGACACTGGGATCTACTGTGTATGTTTCCAACCTTCCAGGAAAGACCTGAGAGCCTAGTGAGGGAGATACACCTGCAAATAGAACTTCAGTGCAGTAATAGCAACAGGCATAGCCGATGTTGTTCACCAACTCATGAGACATCACACTGTGAACACCTCCCACTTAAGTTTCCCCATCATCTAACAACTTATCCTGGAAAATACTCCATTGGTTGGTAAATTGAATTTCCCTCACTGTTTGCCCCAGGGATGCACAGCTACAAAGCAAACTGATACTGGTATATTGTGACAGAGTGGAATCCAAGAATAAAATGCCCTGCAGTGATGTGATTTCCACAGCAGTACATAAGTCTTTATAAGTTCCCAGATGAAGCAATATGCAAGCCTCCCTCAGATTACAAGGAAGTGACATGTATGGAAAATCTAGTTTATTTAAAATTCTGGAACGAGATGTTTGCCTCACTGTAACACTCAGTCCCCAAATGCCAGTAGCTCCTGCCAATTATTCCAACAACTGCAGCTGCCCACAGAAATTTCCAAAATGCCTCAAAGTGGGCGATGATATTCTGGCTATAAACCACAAGTTTAGGATTGAAAGGAAGTGTCCTCAAACTTCTTATTTACATCAAAAGAATAGGAACGTTGTGGTTGGCACAGAGGAAATAACATGGCACCAGGAAGGAGAACACAATGCTCCCCAGGAAGGGCTGCAGGCACCTTCCTCCTCTGTCTTATTTTCTGTGATAAGAATGTGATTCCAGAATAGGTGTGGTGGCTCACATCAGCCTGGGAACATAGGGAGACCCCGTCTCTACAAAAAAAATTATAAAACATAGCCAGGGTTGGTGGAGCATGCCTATAGTCCTAGATACTAGGGAGGCTGAGATGGAAGCATTGCTTGAGCCTGAAAGTGAGCCATGATTTCTCCACTCCACTCCAAGGTGAGTGACAGAAAGAGATCCTGTCTCAATTAAAACAACATAAAAAAGAGAGATTGCAGCACTGACTCGGATGGACAGAGCAGTGTGTGGAGGCTCACATCATGAATTGTTGCTCCAGAACAACTGCAGGAATAAATCAGGAAATCTGAGAGGACCCACAGACCCTCTGAAGGAAGCGGATTGCTCCTGTAGGACCCGGGAGACATCCCAAATATGGTGAGTGCCCAAACTGTGGAAGTGAGAAAGGGAGATCATCCTACCCTGAGCACACACCCCCACTGGGGAAACTGAAGGTCTAGATTAATGGAGAAGATTCAGGCCTTACCTGGAGATGAGTCAGTTTAGAGAGCTAAGCAAAATACAAGAGTAGAGGAAGCAGCAGAAAAAGCCCTGTGAGCATGCTGTGTTCCCTAGCAAGTCGTCTCTGCCCAGCCACACAAGAGTCTTTCAGGAGGGCAGCCAGAGGCACTGGGAAAAGGCCACAGAAAGAAGGAAATCTACAGCTGGACTTAGTAACAATTTGAACTGATCCAAAAGTGTCCTGGCCAGAACCTGGGGGAGGGTGTGAATCCGGTGTGCAGATTCCACAGGCAGGGGAAGAAGGAAAGCCAACTTATTTTCACAGCTGGGAGCAGGTAGCCTGGGACAAGTTCTCAGCCCTGCTCACCCACTGCCTGGAAACAGACTTGGTGCTGTCGGGTGGGGGATGGTGGGAATGAGACCAGCCCTTCAGATTGTGTAGGAACTGGGTGAGGCCTGTGACTGCCAGCTTTCCCTGACTCCTCTGACAACTTGCATGACACAGTAGAGACAGCTATAATCCTCCTAGGAACATCACATCACAGGATGGTTTACATCACAGGACTCTGTGCAGACAACCCCCAGTACCAGCCTAGAGCCTGGTAGACTTGCTGGGTGTCTTGATCCAGAAGAGAGATAACAATCACTACAGCTTGGCTCTCAGGAAGCCACATCCATAGGAAGGTGGGAGAGTGCTACATCAAGAGAATACCCCATGGTACAAAGGAATCTGAACAATAGCCTTCAGTCCTAGACCCTCCCTCTGACAGAGCCAACCTAAATGAGAAGGAAGCAGAAAACCAGCTCTGGAAATATGACAAAACAAGGCTCTTTAACACACCCCAAAAATCACACTAGCTCACCAGCAATGGATCCAAACCAAGAAGAAACCCCTGATTTACCTGAAAAAGAATTCAAGAGGTTAGTTATTAAGTTAATTCAAAAGGTTAGTTATCAGGGAGGCACTAGAAAAAGGCAAAGCCCAATGTAAGGAAATCCAAAAAGTGATACAAGAAGTGAAGGGAGAAATATTCAATAAAATAGATAGCATAAATAAAAAACAATCAAAATTTAGGGAACAATGGACACACTTACAGAAATGCAAAATGCTTTGGAAAGTCTCAGCAATAGAATTGAACAAGTAGAAGAAAGAAATTCAGAGCTCAAAGACAAGGTCTTTGAATTAACCCAATCCAACAAAGACAAACAAAAAAGAATAAGAAAATATGAACAAAGCCTGCAAGAAGTCTGGGATTATGATAAATGACCAAACCTAAGAATAGTTGGTGTTCCTGAGGAAGAAGAGAAATCTAAAAGTTTGGAAAACATATTTGGGGAAATAATCGAGGAAAAGTTCCCCAGGCTTGCTAGAGAACTAGAGACCCAAATACAAGAAGCACAAAGAACACCTGGTAAATCCATCACAAAAAGATCATCACCAAGGCATAGTGTCATCAGAGTATCTAAAGTTAAGACAAAGGGAAGAATCTTAAGAGCTGTGAGAAAAAAGTGCCAGGTAACCTATCAGGTTAACAGCAGATTTCTCAGCAGAAAGCCTACAAGCTAGAAGAGATCAGGGCCCTATCTTCAGCCTCCTCAAACAAATCAATTATTAGCCAAGAATTTTGTATCCAGAGAAACTAAGCTTCATATATGAAGGAAAAATACAGTCTTTTTCAGACAAACAAATGCTAAGATAATTCAGCACGACCAAGCCACCACTATAAGAACTACTAAAAGGAACTCTAAATCTTGAAATAAATCCTGGAAACACATCAGAAGAGAACCTCTTTAAGGCATAAATCTCACAGGACCTATAAAACAAAAATACAATTTAAAAAACAAAAACACAAAACAAAAAAACAAGGTATACAGGCAACAAATAGCACAATGAATGGAATGGCACCTCACATCTCAATACTAACATTGAATGTGAATGGCTTAAATACTCCATGTAAAAGATACAGAATTGCACAATGGATAAGAACTCACCAACAAACTATCTGCTGCCTTCAAGAGACTCGCCTAATACAGAAGGACTTGCACAAACTTAAGGTAAAGGGGTGGAAAAAGACATTTCACACAAATGGACGCCAAAAGTGAGCAGAGGTAGCTATTCTTATATCAGACAAAACAAACTTTAAAGCAACAGAAGTTTAAAAAGACAAAGAGGGATATTATATAATGATAAAAGACCTTGTCCAACAGGAAAATATCACAATCATAAACATATATGACCTAACACTGGAGCTCCCAAATTTATAAAACAATTAGGAATAGACTTAAGAAATGAGATAGACAGCAACACAATAATGGTGGGGGACTTCAATACTCCACCAACAGCACTAGCCAGGTCATCAAGACAGAAAGTCAATGAAGAAATAATGGATTTAAGTTATACCCTGGAATGACTGCAGAATAGACATTCTATTCAACAGCACATGGAACTTTCTCCAAGATAGACCATATGATAGGCCACAAAACGAGCCTCAATAAATTTAACGAAATTGAAATTATATCAAGCACTCTCTCAGGCCACAGTGGAATAAAACTGAAAATCAACTCCAAAAGGAACTTTCAAAACCATGCAAATACATGGAAATTAAATAACCTGCTCCTGAATGATCATTGGGTCAAAAATGAAATCAAGATGGAAATTTAAAAATTCTTCAAATTGAACGACAATAATGACACAATCTATGAAAATCCCTGGGATACAGCAAAGGCCGTGCTAAGAGGAAAGTTCATAGCCTAAACACCTCCATCCAAGAGTCTGAAAGAGCACAGACAATCTAAGGTCACACCTCAAGGAACTAGAGAAACAAGAACAAATCAAACTCACACCCAGGAGAAGAAAGGAAATAACCAAGATCAGAGCAGAACTAAGTGAAACTGAAACAAACAAAAAAAAAAAAATAGAAAAAATAAATGAAAAAAAAAAACCTGGTTCTTTGAAAAGATAAATAAAATCGATAGACCATTAGCAAGCTTAACCAAGAAAAGAAGAGAGAAAATCCTAATAAGCTTAATAAGAAACAAAACTGGATATATTACAACTGACACCACAGAAATATGAAAGATCATTTAAGGCTATTATGAACACCTTTACATGCATAAACTGGAAAACCTTGAAGAGATGGATAAGTTCCTGGAAAGATACAACCCTCCTCGCTTAAATCAGGAGAAATTAGATACCCTGACCAGACCAATAAGAAGCATCAAGATTGAAATGGTAATTAAAATATTACCAACAACAAAAGAAAAATCCAGGACCAGAAGGATTCACAGCAGAGTTCTACCAGACATTCAAAGAATTGGTACCAATCCTGCTGACACTATTCCACAAGATAAAGAGGGAATCCTCCCTAAATCATTCTATGAAGCCAATATCACCCTAATACCAAAACCAGAAAAGGACATAAGCAAAACAGAAAACTACAGACCAATATCCCTCATGAACATAGATGCTAGGAGAAATACCTAATGTAAATGATGAGTTAATGGGTGCAGCAAACCAACATGGCACATGTATACCTATATAACAAACCCGTACGTTGTGCACATGTACCCTAGAACTTTAAGGTTAATAATAATAAAAAAAATTAGCTAACCAAATCCAACAACATACTGAAAAGATAATCCACCATAATCCAGTGGGTTTAATAGCAGGGATGCAGGGACGCTTTAACATATGCTAGTCTATAAATGTGATACACCACATAAACAGAATAAAAAACAAATATCACATGATCATCTCAATAGATGCAGAAAAAGCATTGACAAAATCGAGCATCCCTTTATGATTATAACTCTCAGAAAAATCGGCAGACAAGGGACATACTTTAATGTAATGAAAGCCATTCATGAAAAACCCACAGCCAACATAATACTGAATGGGAGAAAGTTGAAAGCATTTCCTCTGAGAACTGGAACAAGACAAGGATGCCCACTCTCACCACTCCTCTTCAACATAATACTGGAAGTCCTAGCCAGAGCAATCAGAGAAGAGAAAGAAATTAAGGGCATCAAAATTGGTAAAGAGGAAGTCAAACTGTCACTATATGCTGTTGATATGACTGTTTATGTAGAATACCTAAAGATTTCTCCAGAAAGCTCCTAGAACCAATAAAAGAATTCAGCCAAATTTCTGGATACAAAATTAATCTACACAGATCATAGCTCTTTTATACACCAACAGTGACCAAGCTGAGAATCAAATTAAGAACTCAACCCCTTTTACAATAGCTGCAAAAAAATAAAATACTGAGGAGTATACCTAACCAAGAAGGTAAAAGACCTCTACAAGGGAAACTACAAAACACTGCTGAAAGAAATCGTAGATGACAAACAAATGGAAACACATCCCATGATCATAGATGGGTAGAATCCATATTGTGAAAATGACCATACTGCCAAAAACAATCTACAAATTCAGTGCAATTTCCATCAAAATACCACCATCATGCTTCACAGAATTAGAAAAAAAAAATCTAAAATTCATATGGAACCAAAAATGGAGCCCACGTAGCCAAAGCAAGAATAAACAAAAAGAACAAATCTGGAGGCATCACATTACTTGAGTTCAAACTATACTATAAGACCATAGTCACCGAAACAGCATAATACTGGTGCAAAAATAGGCACATAGACCAATGGAACAGAATAGAGAACCCAGAAATAAACCCAAATACAGCCAATTGCTCTTCAGCAAAGCAAACGAAACATAAAGTGGGGAAAGACACCCTTTTCAACAAATGGTGCTGGGATAATTGGCTAGCCACATGTAAGAGAATGAAAATTAACTGAAGATGGATTAAGGACTTAAGTCTAAGACCTGAAACTGTAAACATTTTAGAAGATAACATTAAAAAACCCTCCTAGACATTGGCTAAGGCAAGGATTTCATGACCAAGAACCCAAAAGCAAATGCAATAAAAACAAAGATAAATAGCTGGGACTTAATTAAACTAAAGAGCTTTTGCACGGCAAAAGGAACAGTCGGCAGATTAAATAGACAACCCATAGAGTGGGAGAAAATCTTCACAATCTATGCATCTGACAAAGGACTGATATCCAGAATCTGCAACAAACTCAAACAAATCAGCCAGAAAAAAATTGAACAGTCCCATCAAAAAGTGGGCTAAGGACATGAATAGACAATTCTCAAAAGAAGATATACAAATGGACAACAAACATGTGAAAAAATGATCAACATCACCAATGATCAGGGAAATGCAAATCAAAACCACAATATGATACCACCTTACTCCTGGGAACACGTCTACACTGCTGGTAGGAATGTAAAGTAATACAACCACTCTAGAAAACAGTGTGGAGATTCCTTAAAGAACTAAAAGTAGAACTACCATTTGATTCAGTAATCCCACTACTGGGTATCTACCCAGAGGAAAAGAAGTCATTATATGAAAAAGATACTTGCACATGCCTGTTTGTAGCAGCATAATTCGCAACTGCAAAAAAAATGTGGAACCAACCCAAATGCTCATCAATCAATGGATAGCTAAAGAAACTGTGGTATATGTATATATGTGTGTGTGTACATATATATACATATACCACAGTTTATACGTACATACATATATATATATATATATATATGATGGAATACTACTCAGTCATAAAAATGAATGAATTCATGGCATTCACAGTGAGCTGGATGAGGTTGGAGACTATTATTTTAAGTGAAGTAACTCAGGAATGGAAAAATAAACATCATATGTTCTCACTTATGAGTGGGAGCTAAGCTACAAGGATGCAAATGCATAAGAATGACAGAATGGACTTTGTGGACTCGGGGAAAGGATGGGAAGGAGGTGAGGGGTAAAAGACTACAAATTGGGTGCAGTGTATGATGCTTGCGTCATGGGTACACCAAAATCTCACAAATAACCACTAAAGAACTTACTCATGTAAACAAACACCACCTGTTTCCCAATATTTTTTCATTAAAAATAAATAAATAGATAAATAAATAACAAAGTCTTTCAATCTAAAAACAAAAAGTGTTTCAGTGGCAGCTGGGGTGTGTGGTGAAGCTTCGTTTCAAAGGTCAACCACTGCCATAGGACATTGACGCTCAGGATGGTTCTGTGGTAGTCATGGCTCTGGGATCCTAGGACTGGTGTTTTTCTCCTCAGCAGAGACAGCCCTCTCCAGGCTGGGACACAGGAAGTAGGGGCCAGGCTAGGACATCAGGCTGCCAGGGACAGCTGTTTGCTGTGGGATCACAGATGAGATCAGGAGAAGGACAGCTGAAAGGAGAATGGAGACGATCTCTTCAGGTGAGGTGCAGGTGTCTGTTAATGAAGGGAAGACATTGGCCCTAAGTCCTGGCCCTAAGTCCTAGACTCCTGTGGAAGGACATGACAGTGCAAGAAAGAAATTAAGGCTGGTGGGAGGGAGATGGTAGATTACATCACCTCCCATCCTATGTGTTCAATGGTTGCTGATAGGAGCCCATACCCTTTGAGTATCTAAAAGGTCATTTCCTGACACCCTTCCATTCACTGTCCATGACAAGAAGAGATTTGAGATAAACTGAGGCCTTTGGGAAGAAAGGCCAGTAAGAGTTATAAGGTCTTCTCAAAAGATGCACTACCTTACTCTTCTGGTGACTCTTACACTGTGTGCATCGTGTCTTGTGTTCCTGTGTGCTCTCAGGTCGGTCTTCTCAACCTTATGTTGGTCTTGGGAAGAGCGGGTATACTGGAGACAGTCACGTGACCAAAGCGATTTAATAAGGTTTCTGAATGTTTCCTAGGCTAGGCAGTAAATTCCCAGATCCTAGGGCACCACTGTGGCCACAGTACATGAGATTCACCGGGTGTGAATAGTGGAATCTGCATTTTTAAAAGATCCTGGGTTAAAATTTTCATGGACATTTATCTGATAACTACCGGAGCAGGGGAATAGTCTCCTTTCCCAGCTACACAGCTTCTTTCTCCTTTGTGAATGTATAGAAGGGACAGGTTTGGTGTGTTCTCTGATGGACGAACCCAAGACCTTCAGGTGAGGAGACTGACACTGACATGCTGCCTGTTATTCTAATGATGCTCTCAAGGCACCATCTCCAAATTATACCTAGACCGATCCTTTCAAGTCTCCATCTCTTAAATATTTCTGAAGAAATCAAATGTCTCTAGCCTGTGCAGTCTCATGCTGTAAAATTCTAAATATTTTGCAATAGCCTTTGGATCTTACTCTTGATTACATAAATACGCAGCACAGTAGAGTTTTTCATGACGCCTCTGACCTGTGGCTCCACCACTCACTGCTGGGTGACACTGACAAACATCCTTAACATCTCTGTGACCTCTTTCTCCATTAGTGCCATGGAAATACTACTAGTAAAGTCATCTGCTTCTTGGGGCAGTTTAGAGCACTGACTGTTAAGACAGTACAGTTGTCAGGACAGCGCCTGCTGTATGATAAATTTCCAATCAATTCTAGCTGTTATTGTTTTGCTGTTTATATTGTTGCTGTTCCCACATTTCCCTGGAGCATGTTCTGGAGAGACAATGCTAAGACTATCTCTGACCCTTTGAATGATCTTTCGATTATCACTTTAGCCCTCCAGGGACTCAATAACTGAAGCTATGTGGCTTGGGGGACAGTTTATTCAGCATTTGCTTTTGGGTTCTTGGTCATGAAATCCTTGCCTTAGCCAATGTCTAGGAGGGTTTTTTAAATGTTATCTTCTAAAATGTTTACAGTTATACTATTATACTATTATATTATTATTATTATTTCCCTCTGTGACGCTGCTCTAGTGTCATCTTGCAAATGTTGATATATTGTTGATACAAGAGTGGGGCAGGGAAGTGCTGTGAGGAGAAGAGGAGGGTCCCTGGCGGAGGTTCCACCCTCAGGGCTGTGCCCACGGACCTACATGAGGACAGGCATGTCTGTTTTCGTGTCAAAATGCTGCATTTTCCAAGACCACCTTGGCCTACCATGCTCCCATCCTGTGCCTATAAAAACCCCGAGACCCTTCCAGGCAGAGACACACAGGTGGCTGGACATCGAGAGGAACACACCGGCAGAAGAACGTACCGGCAGAAGAACATACTGGCAGAAGAACACACCAGCAGACAGCAGCAGACGCTGGTAGGCCATTGACTGGCTGAGCGATGTGGTTGCCAACAGGAATTTGGCCACAGTGGTCGAAGGAGAGTCTGGCCACTGAGCGACCTGACTCCAGGGGAAGACCACCTTGCCGCTCCCTCCACCTTCTAGCTCCCCATCAATCTGAGAGCTACTTCCACCATTCAATAAAACCTTGCACTGATTTTCCAAGTCCACGTGTGATGCGATTTTTCTGGTTCACTAAGGCAAGTACCCCGGGATACAGAAAGCCCCCTGTCCTATATATATATATAGTATAATAATATATATTAAAATATACAATAAATAATAAATAATATATAATTAATATATATTATATATAATTAATAGATTATACAACATATAATTAATATATAATATATCATATATAATATAATATAATTATTATATATAATATATAATATATAATATATAGTATAGTATAATTATATATTGTATATGATAATATATATTATATATATCCTGATTTTTCTCTACATTCTCTGTACCAATTGCTGGGATGAATTGAATGTTGAAGTCTTCTACCATAAATGCAAATGTGTCTATTTATTTCTTCTTTCTGATGTATCGGTTTTCCCTCATGTGTTTTGATGGTGCATATATACTCATGGTGTTTCTGTCTTCTGAATCAATGCACCTCTCTATGATTATTATGTGATGTTCCACTTTGTCCATTGTAATAATCTCCACTATAAAGTGTGTTTTGTGAGGTATTAATTGGGCACCTCCAATTTCTACGTGATTCATATTTGCACGGTATATCTTTTAACCTTTTACTTTGAACTTACTTTTAACATCCTTTACTTTTAACTTCTTTATTTTTAAACTGTGGTTCTTTTTAACAGCATATAATTTGTTCTTGCTCTTTTTATCCAGTCTTACAATCTCTAAAGTTTTACATTTGAGACAGGGTCTCTCTCTGTCATACAAGCTGGAGTACAGTCATGTGATCATAGCTCACTGCAGCCTTGACCTCCTGGGCTCAAGCTATCTTCCCACCTCAGCTCTCTGAGGAGCTGGAACTACAGGTGTGCACCACCATGCCTGCCTCATTTTTAATATTTGTAGAGACAAGGTCTGACTATGTTGCCCTGGCTGGTCTGGCCTTGTCCTCTCGAAGTGCTGGGATTAGAAGCATGAGCCCCTGGGCCCGGCCAAACTCTGATTTTTAATAGACAAGCATAAGCAAATTAAATTTAATGCGGAAACAGTTTACCTTTAAATCTACCAACTTGCTTTTTATTTTTATCTGTCACATCTGCTTTTTATTCAGGTTTTTCTGTTTCCTCCCTTCTCTTAGACCAGCTGAACATTTTATACTACACCATTTTAAACTCCACTATTGGCTTATTAGTTACATATCTTTGTTTTCTAGGGATTGTTCTACGGATTACTACATGCATCTTTAAGTAACAGTAAGCCTTCAAATACTATTACACCACTACATGTACAGGATGTAGGGATGTAATATTTGTTTACTTTTATTTTTCTTCCCTGTGCTTTTGGGATCATATCCAAAAAATCACTCCCCAGACCAATGTCATGGAGTTGTCTTCTTGTGTTTTCTTCTAGCAGTTTCATAGATTTGGGTCTTATATTATAAGATTTTCATTCATCTTAAGTTTACTTTTATGTATGGTGAGAGATGATGGTAGAATTTCATTCTTCTGCATGTGGATATACAATTTTCCTGATACCATTTATTGAAGGCTGCCCTTCTCTCACTGTGTGTTCTTGGTAACTTTGTCAAAAATCAATTGACTGTAAGTGCATGGATTAATTTCTGGACTTGATGATTCTTCATTACTATTTTATTTATTGATGCTGAACATGTATAATTTAATGATGAATAAATTCACTATAAGAAATCTAACAAATCAGATTTGTTAGTTTTGATAAACTCCCATCAAAAACACCTACATGAGTTTTGTATGTTTGACTAGTACTTCCATTCCTGGTGAGGTTCAACAAGAGATGAACTTTCTGAGCTTCAGTAACTACTTCCTACCTTGCACGATAATTGCAAGAATGAAATAAATGATAGTGACAATAATAGTAAAGATACTATTAAAATAAGGCTGGGCTCAGTGGCTCATGCTTGTAATCCCAGCACTGTGGGAACCAGAGACAGGAGGATAGCTTGAACCCAGGAGTTCCAGATGGGAACATGGTGTGACCCTCCTGTCTCTGCAAAATAAATAAATAAATAAATAAATAAATAAATAAATAAACAAACAAACAAACATATTAGCCCAGTGTGGTGTTACACGCCTGTACTGTCAGTTACTAGGAAGTATGACATGGCACAATCGCTCATGCCCAGGAGTTCCAGGCTACAGTGAGCCATGTTAACGTCACTGCACTCCAGCCTGGGTGGCACAGTGAGATCTTGTCTCAAAAATAAACAGTATTAATATAAAACTAACAGTAATATGCTTATGGGCTGAGTTGTGTCCATTCAAAATTCATATGGTAAAGGCTTAACCCCTACTGTCTCAGACTCTAACTGTATTTGAAATAGGTGGGGTCTTTAAAGAGGTAATTAAGTGAAATGGGGTCATTAGAGTGGGCCCTAAGGCAATTTGCCTAGTGCCCTTATAGGAAGAGGAAATGAGGACACACACATATACAGAGGGAGGACTAAAGCTGACACAGGGAGAAAATAGCTGACTACAAGTCAAAGCGGGAGGCCTTAGAAGAAACCAAATCTGCTAACACCTTGATCTCAGACATGTAGCCTCCAGAATTGTGAGAAAATACATGTCTGTTGTTTAAGCCACCCAGTCGTTGGTAGTTTTTGATGGCAGCCTTAACAAATGAATAGAAATACTTCTAGTGCTCCTGAGGAGGCGAGGATTATCATATCCATTTTATGTGCTAGTACTCCTGCTCCTCTTACTAATGTAATGACCGCACAATGATGCCTGTATCTGAGAAATTGAGTGGTACTGAGAAAACTTCAAAACCTGAAGTATGGTAGCTTAAGTCCATGACCAGTGCAAGAGAATTGATTCTCACTTTCTCTCTCATCCTATTTCCACTACTACAATACTCTCACACAATGCTAGGGACCCTCCTCCATTTGAATGATCTCCCTTAATGATTCGTTTAGAAGACAGAAGAAATAAGCTGGGAACTCTCAGAGCTTCCCAAACCCAGTCTATCCATACCTGCCCTGGCATTCTCTGATGCCCTTCTCTGCATACAATGCTCCTAACTGAAGCCAGTCCCTCACCTCAGTTCAGGATCCCATGACTCCCACCTTCTCAGGGGCTTTGCTTCTGCAATGATCACTCCCGCTCCTGAACCATCAATGGCTCCTTCTATATTGGATCATTCCCGAAGCTAAGGGGGAACTCACCTTCTTCCCCCATACACTTCTATAGCCACTAACGTATTTATCTGCTGCACTTCAAAACAAAATTGCATGAACTTATACAACCAAATTCATTGTAGTCAATTTGCAGAATTATATGGAAAGGAAAATGAACCAGAACAGCCAGAACAATTCTGAACTATAAATTTGGGGAGCTCACACTACCTAATATCAAGAGTCAACATTAATTATATAGTAATGGAGAATATGGTATTGGGGAAAAATTATCAACAGATCAGAATGGAATCCAGCAATAATCTCACTGACATGATAAATTGATTTTTCAGAAAAGGCGAAAAGCCAGTGGAGAAGGATTATCTTTTCGAGAAATTATGTTGTTTTCCTCCTGCCTCTTGGCCGCTATATTTTTTTTATTCCCCTAGGCCCCTTTCCTATATTTCTCCTTTGCACTTCAACTGCTCTTCTGTTTAAGGGTCTGTCTGCCCCACCACAGTGTGACAGCCCTCACAGCAAGTACCACATGTTGTTGGTTGGTCTTCTCATTTCCAGCGTCCCAGGTATTTCCTGTAACATGGCAGACATCAATGCATGTCTACTGAATTAATCAATCTTTTGTAATGACCCTAATAGAAAAGCATCTCCTCTGTTTGGGAGTCATTATTGGAGATGATATGTTTCTAGACACCAAACATATGGTCTTTGGTTTTGTCCCAAATGCTCCAGGGTAATGGCTCTGCCATGGTGCCCTGGAGGTCTTGCAGGTAACCACATAGGCCACGTAGGCGAAGCTAGACTGCTGGTTAACCTGAGTCTTAGTACAATACCTTGAATCTCTTTGGAGCAAGAGGAGATAAGCAGCATGGTGGGAGCTGCCACAGATATTTTCTCACCAGCTCCCTATCTTGTTGGAGGCTGACACAAGGCCATTCTTCATCCATCTCCCTAGCATCACTTAAGCACAGGCCTTTCCACATCTTAGGGTACAGCTGTGGGGTATAAAACTGCTCAATACATCAGGGTAAGTGTGTGGCCTCCTCACAGGCAGAAAGACCCACCATTTTTGCTGTCATTCAGTGTTATCCTGTAGGACTAGCCACACGTTGCTGTCACAATGCCGATCTTGCTTTTGCTGTGTCTGCAAGCAATCAACCATTTAGGCTCATTGTTCTTACAGGCCAAATCTATGGATATGTGACAAGTCAAACTAACAATTGCAGTGGTCATCCCTGTGGCCCTGTTAGCCCCCACAGGGCTGCTTAGGGACTGCTTGAGCACTTGACACACTATGGTATTGAGTTGCGTGGTGTTGGCTGACCAGAATATTAACTTATTCATCATGGCATCACACATAGCAAAACACACAGTGTTAGGCACATTTGCTAACTTACGGTTGGCCTTGTCAGACTGTGGTTACTTATGAACCATCTTTAGAACTGATGCCATGTCTGACACCAGATACACTGCTATTTTACCAGTATATTTATTTTAAAGAAATCAGTTTCTGATCTCAAACTCATTTAAAAATGTAACTTGATATCCCTACTTAAAATTCAAAAGGAGTTATCACTTACCAGAGATGTAATTGTAAAGGCAAATGGAATGAACAAAATTGAATTTTTTTAATTATACTTTAAGTTCTAGGGTACATGTGCACAACGTGCAGGTTTGTTACATATGTATACATATACCTAATGTAAATGACGAGTTAATGGGTGCAGCACACCAACATGGCACAAGTATACAAAATTGAAATTTTAAGGAAAAAAAAGAACTATAACTAGTAACCCAAATTTATCTATAATACAATGTTGAGTTCATATATGTTATCTCATGAATTCTCCATAGCAATCATTTACTGTAAATATTCTAATTTCTACTTTAGAAATGGGAAACAACCTCACAGGATATAAGTACCTTATCTACCATCTCAAGGCCTATATGTCAGAGCCATGATGGAAACCCATGGTTATTTTGTGCCATAAGGAGACAGCGTAGCTAGGACCCAAGTAATTTTGCTTTAACAAGTTGTGGTGGTTGCTTTCCCCTTTCTTCTACCTAGGGCCTAATTCTTCATCTGACTCTATAGCCTAGGGACTTCTCACATATTCCGTGGCAAATGGGATCCCCTACATTTAGTCCCACTTTTTATTTGAACCCTAGCTTTTCAGTCCTGTTGGATCCAAAAATATTTTAAAATCTTTGTAATAGGGAGAAATAATTTCTGTGTATATTCTCCTACCCCTCCCTAAGCAGTGTGGATTCTGAGTAGGGCCCATTGTTGGAGAATTATCCTTTTGGGTGCGAGGTTATAAATGGAGCTCAGGGTTGTTATTCGTGTATTATGTATAAGAAGAGGGGTATCAGGCTGGATCGAGGCAGCTGCAGGGGTTTCTGATTGAGATGTGGTAACTATCAGGCTCAGATGAAAAAGAAAGGTTTGGTGTTTCTCCCTCTCTGCCTTGTATCATTTAAAGAAAGGATGTGTTTGCAGGAGATGTTGTGGCATTTTTCCATGGGAACTGAGACATCAGTTCTTTTCTCCGTGTTCTCACAAACTATTCCAAACGAATTTAGTATTCTTGTTACATTTTTTCTGTTGCACAGTAAAACAGGTATGTCATTATTACTTTTTAAAATGCTTTCATAACAATGATTTCATCTGGGAACCCGTATTAGGTTTATGTGCCATATTTTGGCAAATACTTCAAGAGAACAGCAAACACTTTTATGTTAAACAATAAAATATACGTATTTTATATATTACCATGGATTTACATAAAAACATCAGATTACCACTAAAATCAACATACACAACACCAGTTCTGCATTCAACACTTTCACAAGCATTTACTTTCAGGAAACACAAAGACTGTGAACTTAGACCTTGAATCCCCATATCTGTTTCTTACTAGAGTCATTTATTGTAAATTTTATGAAAACTCTGACTCACCTTTTTAGTGGATTTAATAATGAGGTCAGAAATAATGAAACACAGCTCAGATAACTGGTTAACAGATATAAGACAATCTATAAATATGAGTTATTATTTCTGTTATTCTTAAAGAACTCAATAAATGCAGCTATCGTCCTAACTATTCACAGCTTTGGTGTAGTCAATCCATTCAAAAACACACACCACAGATCAAAATCAGGTAGGCAGGCCAGGCATGGTGGCTGTCACCTGTAATCCCAGGACTTTTGGAGGATGAGGAGGGAGAATCACTTGAGTCCAAGAGTTCAAGATCAGCCTGGGCAACTTAGCAAGAATGTATCTCTGAAAAACTTATGTAAGCAAATTGGCAACTTTTAACTTGCTGTGTACAGAGGTTAATGTCAGTACAGAAACAGGAGCAGGTAGTTTTCAGAGTGACGGCATAATTAGAGGCATCTTTGTAGGGAAGAGAGGCGCCTTACAAAGTTTAAAGGCATGGAAGCCTGGAGCTGCCCCTTCTGTCTTTCTTTTAAGTAATGTCCAAAACTTAAAAAAAAAAAAAAAAAAAAAAAAGCATGCAATCTGGAAACAAACACACATGGGAAATCCTATCTCCAAGTGATTCACTCTTGCAGGGATTTCATAGAAAGAGGTTTTATATACCAAATCATTTCATGAAGCTAGTGTAACCTTGATACCAAAGTCCAACAAAAAGAATACAGATGGCACCCACTTATGATGCGGCTTCTTGGTTATACTCAGAAGAAAATGCTTTAATATTTGATGATTCAATATAGCTTGGACCCAATTTGTGTCTCCATCTGGTAGTGTTTAAGTCTTGCAGTCAGGCATCTGGGGTCTGAACTACTTTTCAAAGTAAGTCTGCATTTGAACTCTGCTTTCTGTTTTTAAAGGAGTAGTAATGTTCTCTCTTTGTATTATCAAAATTATAATATTATGGAAAACAGAAAGCACATAATTTTGCATCTTAATGGATAGCATATCACTTTCTGGCATTTTAAATTGATATGATTTTTGCAGAATCTTCCCCTGGACATCAGTACCATCTCCCCATTCATCCCCCGTCTTTGACTGAGACAGATCCTTGAGATCAGCTTCCAGGTCAGGCACTAAAAAATACAAAGGGTATCAATTGAAGCAGGCAAACAAGAATGATAAACAAGGAAATTATCACATTGTTTTTCCTCAGTGTTAGGAAATAAAATCCTGTAGGCTACTGTGGTAATAAATGTGATGCAAAGATGTCCTGCCTTTGTTTTCCTCTATTATGAAATCTTATTTTAAATGACAATCTGAGGGTAAATCACACTACACCTCAATTTCCTATGCTTTACCATTGTGTATTGTAAAAAGTATCAGGTATCTAGGAAATCTGAAGCCTGCTGCATGGATAGCATTTTAATCATAAATTAAATGTAACTTTCTGAAGGATTAGATCAATGTAGTGGCAGATTTATGACAAATCTTATAGTCCTGACATCCATCCCCTGTTCAAGTAACTTGAAAATTTGGGGGTAAAAATAAATGAAAGTTATGCTCAGGTCCAAAGGCCTATATATAACTTTCTATAAAAGAATCCCATTAAGAAAAAAGTACCAAATATAACAGCAAAATCTTCAGTGAGAGTATGGGAACCTGAGTGCAAAGAAATTAATGGGCATTGTTGACAGTCATATTCTGGAAACTTCTTAAGAGTGAATTGCTAAAATGGCCCAAATTCGGTCAGTATTTAGCTTGAAAATGCTATCCTTTGAGGAAATAATTTCTGTTTCATGACAATCTTATTATACTTTAAACTGTCTAATTGTAAAAATACTGAAGCAACTTTTAGAAGTCCCTTAAAAACCATACAAATATAGCCAATATAGTAATATACCTGTATGCCAGTATCCTGAATTATCCAGCTTTTCCCAAACATACCGTCAAAAATATTGATAGAAGGGAACATTGGCTGTTTCCTTTGATCAGTATTTCTTTGATTGAGCTCGTTTCTGGAGCTGCTATCCTGTTTCACTGAACTGTGCCTTTTCCTGAGTCCATACTGAAATACCTTACAGTACAAGCACATTCGAGTATTAAGCATTTTAAGCAAAAGCAGTCATATTTTCTAATAACATTGACAGTAGGACAAATACAAACTTTGAAATGTAATTTGAATTCTTTGTCCATGAGTCAAGTGTTCTTGGTAAGCCTTAATCTCTAAGCCTCAGTTTTCTTATTTATAAAGTGGGGCTAACATCCCTATGCAAATGGGCTTTATTCAGGGTGTTACAAAGTAGGGTTACTTGGCACTCTACATGCTATTAAAGGATGCACACAACACTGTGGACACCATGGCTGAGACAATCATACAACAACATTCTAAAAACATCAAATTAAACTAGTGAAATAATGTACATTTTTATATATAAAATTAAATGGTTTCATATGATTTAGCAAGGACTGTATTTTCAAGCATGCAAAATAAACCTCAAAAAAAAAAAAACAAAAAACAAAAAAACAGAAGATTCATTGTATCCAGGGACTTCATGAAGCTGCAAACTATACTCTTCACTTTTCCAGCCAACTTTCAGCAAGTGTTTGAGAACCTTTTCTAATGTTTTCTTTCTTCTGTTACTGTTTATGGCATAATGCATGATGCACATATAGGCCCCCTCCGCACCCCCACCACCATAGACACATTCTTTCTTTCCCTTCACAGCACCTTGAATCTCAGCAGCACTCTGAATCTCAGCAGCATCCTGATCTTCTTCTCTCTCCTGACCATGTGTAGAATCTTGACTTTCAGTGGGTGGTTTCTCTTCTTGAGGCTCTTCATCACTGGGCTGCTGGGACAAGGGGTGTGTGTGTTTATGCAGATTAAAACGTTCTGTTATCAATATATGTCAATAATATAAACATACAGAATACATATTTTTCATCACAAGTCTGAAGACTTTCTCCAACATTATTCCATATCCTTATTCTTCATAAAACTACTCTTCCCACAGAGAGGTCATACTCTAAGACAGTTACCTTCAAGGGCTTTGGAAGCTGTTTTAATTTATGTTGGGAGGAATGTGTGTAATCTCTTATGAATAAACATGGGGAGGAAATCAAGGGTGAAATCTGAGGAGCACAAGATCATCCATCCACACAGAACCAGAATGTAATCCTCTTGGACTTGCCTTTCCTTCATGAGATGCCATGATCATTTTTCAGCATGGGAGACCTTTATCAGCATATGTACACTAGTTCAACAAGACTATCACAACTAGAAATTTCTGCTAACAGAAAACATGGAATGTTAAGGCACTAATGAGCATAAGCCCAATCAGTTCAGGAAACTGTAAACTTCCTCTTGGTCTAGGCTTATATGTTGATCTTCCTTGCCAACTCATATTTCATTCTGCTAACAGAACACTGTGATTGGGAAAGTGCACTTGAGAGGATTGCTGTATTTGACCACTTCCGTCGCCATATGTAAACTTGTAATTTTATTAAAATTTGGAAATACTTTGAAAGTAAGTCCCAGGGCAAGTTTAAGGGTGTGTGCCTTCTGAATCGAATGCTTGCAAAGCCACTTAACGTGGTCAAGGTAGCAGTGTCTTAAGGCTCCTGACAAAAGACACAGGATATTTCTGATGAGGTTTAGTTTCACAACTGGACTTTACATAGTGGAGACATATAGGAAAATACAGCTACAGAATTAAAATTGGAGTGAACACAGCTTTCATTACACATTCGTTAGCTAGGCCCATTTTCCCTCTAAAATCAAGTTTTGCTGAAATGCATAACCCAGCCCATTCGAACATCCATGGAGGAGTTGAAGTTGCCACACGGCACTGGGCACTCCTCACTGGACACCTATGTGGGTATTCTACAGACCTCAGGGCTTGGGTCACCAGCCCACAGCATTCCCACTTCCCAGGCCTGTTCCTTCCCGCCCACCCTGCCCCTTCCTCATTCCCCACCGAGGAGTCTGGAATCTGTCATCTATTGGGGTTTCCAGCTGCTTCCAAGACTCGGATACCTCCAACATTACCTTCAGCACTTGCCCCATGTTCACCTGAGCTACCTCCACTCTGTGGTCCACCTTACTCATGACGTCTAAGGCCTTCCCTGGCTGAGGCCAGGGACTAGGCTGCCTGAAGCTCAGGAAGTCTGCTGGCTCCTCCTCACACTCACTCACACTACACCTCCTGGGGGGACTGGCCTTCGCACCTACTGACTGTGTCTCAGTAAAGGAGATAGTCTAGACCACAGGACCACCACTCTCTCACCCTCACAGCTCTGTGGCATTCACCACGTGGTCGAAGGGGCTGACTGGACCATGTCCAGCGAACATGCCCACTGAGGTACAAGGAGCATGCACAGTGAGATGGGTGCCTGCCTTGTAGGCTGTGGTACCCTGCCTCGCTGCATCCTCCACTTCCTCCAAGGTATCCACTAAGGACTCTGGAATCCATCCTTTTTGGGCAGTTAGTTCCACATGCTCTAAGCATTCAAATACCTCAAATAGTGTCCCCCTTCATAACTCACTCCATGTTCACTAGGCCCTCCTCCCCTCTTGGCCCTCTTTCTTCCCTTATCCAGCACCCCCAAGGGGTGCACCACTGCCTGTTAGGAGGACAACAACCTCAAGACCCTTCCCCCTAGGAGGCTATAGACTGCGCCCAAGGGCTCCTCCTCACCCTCACTCACACTTAAACTTCTGGGACAACTGATCTGACAGCAAGGCACATGGGCAACAAGGGGGTACACACAGAGTCAGGCACATGCAGGGCCAGCCAGGGTTTTCCCGCTGTCCCCAGACCCACATCCACAGGCTGTTTCCAGTAGAAAGAAAATGACTTAAGATATCTTTTTTTTCATCTCTTGCCAAACCATTCTCAGGGGGCCCATGGAAACCTCTCCACATGAACCTTACGGTCCAGGAAGCTTCTTTCACAACATAGATCACGGAAAACCCTGACAGATATAATTTCCACAAGCATTTGAACAACAGGCACCCCCATCTCTTCTGCTCTCCCTTGTATGGCTACTGCTAGAATCTTGATAAACACCCGTCCCAGGATCCCTTGCAGAGGGTGGTGTACCACAGCTTCCCAGGTGATGCTAATAATATGCACCTCTTAAAAGATTTGGGAAGTAGAAGTCATTTTCTTATTTTACCCCAAAATGGTCAAAGGTGTGAATGGTCAACATGGGAATGTTTGGGCAGGTGTGAATGGTGAATCTGCGAATGCTTGGGAGGTGTGAATGGTAAATGGAATGTTTGGGCAGGTGTGAGTGGTGAACATGTGAATGCTTAAGCAGGTGTGAAAGGTAAATGTGGGAATGTCTGGGAAGGTGTGAATGGTGAATGCCAGAATATTTGGGCAGGTGTGAATGGTGAATGTGTGAGTGTTTGCAGTGGCTTCCAGATTCTCCTACTAATCATCTGCCTCAGGACTTCAAGGGGCTGATACATTTGGCAGACGTTTCCTGCAGTTGCCTGAACAGGCATATTTCACTGTACTCCAAATCTAGTATGATTTCCACGATACCTGTGTATTTTATGAGACTTGATTATTCTTCTGTACTATTTTTTTACTGATGCTGAACATATATAATTGAATAACAAATGATTTCATGATAAGAAATTTCCAATACTGTA
Source organism: Papio anubis (assembly GCF_008728515.1). NCBI lineage: Eukaryota > Metazoa > Chordata > Mammalia > Primates > Cercopithecidae > Papio > Papio anubis. The sequence goes on along the minus strand of NW_022163545.1, from coordinate 15,628 downwards.
ATACTCTCACAAAATGCCTCATTCAAATTGAGGAGGGGTTTTGGCATTTTGTGAGAGTATTATAGTATTGGAAACAGGATGAGAGTGAAAGTGAGAAGTAATTCTCTCTTGGTCATGAACTTAAGGCAAAATAATTCAGGTTTTGAAGTTTTCTCGTCACCGCTCAGTTGCTCAGATATAGACATAATCACATGGTTATTACACTAGTAGAAGAAGCTGGAGTGCTAGCTTATAAAATAGATACGATAACACCTCCACAAGGGCGCTAAAAGTATTTCTATTCATTTGTTAAGGCTGCCATCAAAAACTACCACCAAGTGGGTGGCTTAAACAACAGACATATATTTTCTCACAATTCTGGAGGCTACACGTCTGAGATCAAGGTGTCAGCAGAATTGGTTTCTTCTAAGGCCTCCCTCCTTGCCTTGTAGGCAGCCGTTTTCTCCTGGTGTCTGCCTTAGTCCTCCCTCTGTACGTGTGTGTCATCATTTCCTCTTTTTATAAGGACACCAGGCAAATTGCCTTAGGGTCAACTCTAATGACCCCATTTCACTTAATTACCTCTTTAAAGATCCCACCTATCTCAAATACAGTTACATTCTGTGGCACTAGGAGTTCAGACTTCGCCATATGAATTTTGAGCAGACACAACTCAGCCTATAACAGTATGACTGTTAGTTTTATATTAATACTGTTTATTTTTGAGACATAGTGATTCATTCAAAGGACAGAAGCAATCTGCTGGAAATTATCAGAGGTTCCCAAACCCAGTCTACCCGTGTCTGCCCTAGCATTCTCTGTTGCCCTTCTACATACAACGCTCTTAACTGAAGCCAGCCCCTCACCTCAGCTCAGGATCCATACCCCCCACCTTCCCAAGGACTTTGCTCCTGCAGTGATAACTCCCCTCTCCTGAACCATCAGTGGCTCCCTCGATATCGGATCATTCCCGAAGCTAAGGGGGAAGCTCACCTTCTTCTCCCATGTCCTTCTGTAGCTACTAACATGTTTATCTGCTGCCCTTCAAAGGAAAACTGCCACAACTTATACAACTGACTTCATTGGAGTCAATTTTCAAAATTATCTAGAAAGGAAAATGAACCAGAACAGCCAAAACCATTCTGAAGTATAACTTTGGGGAACTCACACTACCTAATATCAAGAGTCACGTTAATTCTATAGTAATCCAGAGAATGTGGTACGGGCGGAAAAAAATCAACAGATCAGCAGGGAGTCGAGCAATGGACTCACAGACATGATAAACTGATTTTCAGAAAAGGCGCAAAGGCAACGGAGAAATTATCTTTTCGAGAAATTGTCTTGTTTTACTCCTACTACTTGGCCACCACATTCATTGTTTTTATCCCCCTGGGTCCCTTCTCTGTGTTTCTCCTTTGCATTTCAGCTGCTTTTCTGTTGAAGGGTCTTCTGTAAAGATGTCCCACCTCCTGCCGCCACCAACAGTGTGACAGCCTCCACAGCAAGTACCACGTGTTGTTGGTTGGTCTTCTCATTTCCAGCATCCAAGATATTTCCTATAACATGGCAGTCATCAATGCATATCTATTGAATTAAATTATCAGTCTTTTGTAATGACCCTAACAGAAAAGCATCCCCTCTATTTAGGAGTCATTATTGGATATGGTATGTTTCTAGGCACCTTACATATGGTTTTGTGTCAGACACTATAGGGCAAAGGCTCTGCCATGGTGTCTTGGAGATCTTGCAGGTCACCACATAGGACACGTAGGCAAAGCCAGACTGCAGGCTAACCTGAGTGTTGGAAGAATATCTGGATTCCTTTTGTTGCAAGGAGATACAGGAAGTGTGGTAGGAGCTGCCACAGGTATTTTCTCACCAGCTCCCTATCTGGTTGGAGGTTGACACAAGACCATTCTTTATCCATTTCCCTAGTTTCCGTTAAATACGGGCCTTTCCTCATCTTAGGGTACAACTGTGGAGTATAAAATTGCTCACTGCCTTGGGGTACAGCTGTGGGCTCCTCACAGGCAGAGAGACCCATCTGTGCTGTCATTGTATACGTCCGATTCAGTGTCATACTGTGGGACTAGGGACACAGTGCTGACACAATGCTGACCTTGCTTTTACTTTGTCTGCAATCAATCAACCATTTGGATCCATTTAGGCTCATTTTCTTATTGGCCAAATCTACGGATGTGTGACAAGCCAAACTAACAACTGCAGTGGTGATCCTTGCGACCCTGTTAGCTACCCCAGGGCTGCTTAGGGACTGCTTGAACACTTGACACACTATTGTGTTGTGTGGTATTGGCTGATCAGAAGGACTTATTCTTCATGGCATCACACACAGCAAAGCACAGTGTTCGGCACATTCTATTGACTTAGGGTTGGCCTTGTCAGACTGCGTTTATTTACAAACCAACTTTAGAATTGATGCCATGTCTGACACCAGCAGCCCCCGTTTTTAATTAACATATTTATTTAAATTAAGTAAGTCTCAGAAGTCAAATTCATTTAAAAAGGTAACTTGATACCTCTACTTGAAATTTAAGAACAGTTATTACTAAACATGTGATTGTAAAGGCAAAGGGAATGAAAAAAAATGAAATTTTAAAATAAGAAAAGAAATATAACAAACCAAATTTATCTACAATAATAAATACATATGGCCTAATCCATATGTTATTTCATTTATTCTTCATAACAAGTATTTAGTGTAAATATTCTAATTTCTACTTTAGAAATGGGGACACCGCCCCACAGATTATAATATCTTGCCCACCCTCTCATGGCCAGTGTGTAAGAAGCAGGATGGAATCCCATGGGTATTTCATGCCATAGCCTGTAAGGAGACAGTGTAGGTGGGACCCAAGTCATTTTGCTTCAGCAAGTTGCCCTGGTTGCTTTTTCCTTTCTTCTGCAGAGGCCCTAATTCTTTCATCCAGCTCTATAGCCTAGGGACTTCTCACATATTTTGTGGCAAGTGGAACACTCTTAGAAAAGATGCAGATGAGGGGACACATAGGGTGAGGTATGTAGGAAGGGGCAGGGAGTTTCCATGGCCTCTATGGGCATGCTACCCTCCATGTGTTCAGCTAGCCAGAAGCTCTCTGAACCGTGTCCTTTTGGGTTTCATGGAGGTTTTCATTATGTAGGCATGACTGATTAAACTGTTGGCTTGCCATTGGTGAACAACTTAACCTTCAGCCCCAACCTTCCCTGAAGTTTGGGCATAGGGCTGAAAGTCCCAACCCTCTAATTCCCCATCCTAGAGCTCCTAAAGGCTGCCAGTCATAAGCCAACTCACTAGCATACAAAAAGACATCACTTTGTAGGAGTTGTATGCCAGTAAGCACAGTCGAGGACCAAATATATATTTCACCATACCTCGCTTGTGTATCAGCTAACTCAGAATACAAAATATCAAAAATGATACTTTTTTTTGAAACAGAGTCTTGCTCTGTCATGGAGGTTGGAGTTGCAGTGGCATGAACATGACTACCAGCATCCTCGACCACCTGGGCTCAAAGGATCCTCCGACCTATGCCTCCAGAGTAGCTGGAACTATAGTTTCATTCATTCATTCATTCATTCATTCATTCATTGTAGTAGAAAGGGATTCCTATGTTCCCCAGACTGATGTCACTTTCCTGAGCTCTAGCAATCCTCCTACCTCAGCATCCCAATGTACTGGGATTACAGGTGTTAGTCATTGCACCTGGCCACAATTTTCAATAGTATCAAAATACCTAGGAATGAAATTAACATGGTGGCTCATGCCTGTAATCCCAGCACTTTGGGAGGTCAAGACAGGCAGATCACGAGGTCAGGAGATTGAGACCATCCTGGCCAACATGATGAAACCCCGTCTCTACTAAAAATGCAAAAATTAGCCATGTGTGGTGGCATGCGCCTGTAGTCCCAGCTACTCAGGAGGCTGAGGCAGGAGAATTGCTTGAACCCAGGAGGCGGAGGTTGCAGTGAGCCAAGATCATGCCACTGCACTCCAGTGTGGTGACAGAGCAAAATTCCATCTAAGAAAGAAAAAGAAAGAAAGAAAGAAAGAAAGAAAGAAAGAAAGAAAGAAAGAAAAAGGAAGGAAGGAAGGAAGGAAGGAAGGAAGGAAGGAAGGAAGGAAGGGAGAGAAATTAACAGAAGATGTACAAGACTTCTTTGGAGAAAAGCTTAAAACTTTAATAAGATATTTTAAAGTAAAACATCTAATATAAAAACATTTTGTGTTGTTTCAGCTTATCTTCCTTTAAACCTGTGATTTCCCTTCACATGTATAGAAACATAACAGGTGGAACATTACTAGCAGAACTGTATTTAGATCACATTAAGATATGCAAATGATACCAAAGTTTTTGTTTCCTACGGTGGACTAAGACCATTAGCCCAAGAGTCACCCTCTGGCTTACATTCAGTTAGACCTCTGTGGAGACCTTGGAGATAAACTTCCAAACATATACATCATTAATATTTTTTAAACACACTCTGCTTTTTTTTTATTCATTAAATGTTTTGGTTTATATTTATATTTTTATTATTATACTTTAAGTTCTAGGGTACCTGTGCACAATGTGCAGTTTTGTTACATATGTATACATGTGCCATGTTTGTGTGCTGTACCCATTAACTCGTCATTTACATTAGATATATCTCCTAATGCTATCCCTCCCCCCATCCCCTCCCCACAATAGGACCCGGTGTGTGATGTTCCCCTTCCTGTGTCCAAGTGATCTCATTGTTCAATTCCCACCTATGAGTGAGAACATGCGGTGTTTGGTTTACTGTTCTTGTGATAGTTTGCTGAGAGTGATGGTTTCCAGCTGCATCCATGTCCCTACAAAGGACACAAACTCATCCTTTTTTATGGCTGCACAGTATTCCATGGTGTATATGTGCCACATTTTCTTAATCCATTATTGTCACTGATGGACATTTGGGTTGATTCCAAATCTTTGCTATTGTGAATAGTGCCCCAGTGAACATATGTGTGCATGTGTCTTTATAGCAGCATGACTTATAATCCTTTGGGTATATCCCCAGTAATGGGATGGCTGGGTCAAATGGTATTTCTAGTTCTAGATCCTTGAGGAATCGCCACACTGTTTTCCACAATGGTTGAACTAGTTTACAATCCCACCAACAGTGTAAATGTGTTCCTATTTCTCCACATCCTCTCCAGCACTTGTTGTTTCCTGACTTTTTAATGCTCGCCATTCTAACTGGTGTGAGATGGTATCTCATTGTGGTTTTGATTTGCATTTCTCTGATGGTGAGTGATGATCAGCATTTTTTCATGTATCTGTTGGCTGTATGAATGTCTTCTTTTGAGAAGTGTCTGTTTATATCCTTTGCCCACTTTTTCATGGGATTGTTTGCTTTTTTCTTGTAAACTTGATTGAGTTCTTTATAGGTTCTGGATATTAGCCCTTTGTCAGATGAGTAGATTGCAAAAATTTTCTCCCATTCTGTAGGTTGCCTGTTCACTCTGATGGTAGTTTCTTTTGCTGTGCAGAAGCTCTTTAGTTGAATTAGATCCCATTTGTCAATTTTGGCTTTTGTTGCCATTGCTTTTGGTGTTTTAGACATGAAGTCCTTGCCCATGCCTATGTCCTGAATGGTATTACCCAGGTTTTCTTCCAGAGTTTTTATGGTTTTAGGTCTAACATTTAAGTCTCTAATCCATCTTGAATTAATTTTCATTTAAGGAGTAAGGAAAGGATCCAGTTTCAGCTTTCTACTTATGGCTAGCCAATTTTCCCAGTACCATTTATTAAATAGGGAATCCTTTCCCCATTTCTTGTTTTTCTCAGGTTTGTCAAAGATGAGATGGTTGTAGATGTGTGGTATTATTTCTGAGGGCTCTGTTCTGTTCCATTGGTCTATATCTCTGTTTTGGTACCAGTACCATGCTGTTTTGGTTACTGTAGACTTGTAGTATAGTTTGAAGTCAGGTAGCATGATGCCTCCAGCTTTGTTCTTTTGGCTTAGGATTGTCTTGGCAATGTGGGCTCTTTTTTGATTCCATATGAACTTTAAAGCAGTTTTTTCCAATTCTGTGAAGAAAGTCATTGGTAGCTGAATGGGGATGGCATTGAATCTATAAATTTCCTTGGGCAGTATGGCCATTTTCACAATATTGATTCTTCCTATCCATGAGCATGGTATGTTCTTCCATTTGTTTGACACACACTCTGCTTTCTAGTGCTACAAGAAAACCAAAAGACAGTCCAAGGTCAGAACACATTAAATCAAGTGGACCTCTTAAAAAGGGATTTAATGTAGAAAGCAAAAACTGTGCATAATTTTACTAAAAATATAACCAACACATGCAAAAAAACTAAGAAACAAAGGAATTTATAAAAAATGTATAATTTAATATTTTGGCTTGAAACTATGGTCTGGATGTCTAATAGGCTCCTGGAAATAGTATGAATAGTATGAAAACTATCTTTTAAGAAAAGAGTTAATGTCACATTAAGAGCTGCATATGAGTGGTGAATAGAAAGGACAGTATCTCATTTGTTTTTTTCGATATTGTGCAAAAGTGCAAAAATGTTACTCTGGGTTAGTTTACCCTTCTGTAGATATTAAGGTGTGGCAAACATCTGTCCCCAGTTTTCACCTATAGTCCTGATGTTAATACAAATATCTCTTTTTACACTTGAAAAATTCCCCTTTGTATAATTAATTATATGATCACATTAGTTTTAATCTATCATTATCATTATTGATATCCAAATATGAAAGAGGTATATATCATGAACAGTATGGCACAAAAAAAGAAATGAAGAGGGAAATGGAGACATAGAGGAAGACATCTAGAATAACTAAATATTTGTGTTTAAAAGTAAATGTTATCAAGGGACAACTGGCAAATTTCACAAGTTCATGCACAGTCTTTGTGATGAATAGATATTCAGGTACTACTGGGATATATTTAATAATGTATGCATTCCTAGCTTGTCAACCATTTCACCTACATTCTGAAAATATTAGAGTTTAAGAATGTATTCACTTTCAGCTGGGTGTGGTGGCTCACATCTGTAATCCCAGCGCTTTGGGAGGCCAAGGCAAGTGGATCACCTGAGGTCAGGAGTTAAAGAACAGCTTGTCCAACATGGCGAAACCCTGTCTCTACTAAAAATACAAAAAATAGCCAGGCATGGTGGTGCGTGCCTGTACTCCCAGCTACTCAGAAGGCTGAGGCAAGAGAATCACTTGAACCCAGGAAGCGGAGGTTGCAGTCAGCCAAGATCACGCCGCCGCACTCCGGCCTGGGTGAGAGAGCGAGACTCTATCTCAAAAGCAAAACAAAACAAAAGAATGTATTTACTTTCAGTTATACTATATAGTCAATATCTGTGTCTTCTTCGTATTCTGTATTGCGCTTTTCCCATTTTCTTCAAGACTGAATGGGAAACAAATAGGTAGTCTATTCATAGCTATTTTTAAAATAAACAATGTGTTAAATGTATTAATTTTGGATTAGTTTTCCTAATCCAAACTCTAGGTTCGTACTTGTCTGTTATTAAGTACCTCTTTCCTTTTCCATTAGATTTATTCTGTTGCTCTTTTATTATTATGTTGCTTATTATTTTATCATGTAATTTGCTATCTATTCGAATAAGATGTGCAGTTAAGGCTATGATCTTCCTAAGAATACAACTGAGGCTTGTTCAACAGGTTCCTGAAAACTGTCTTTTAATGTAAATAGTTTAATGGAATTGTTCAGCAGGTCAGAGTAAAACATTTAGGTAATTTCTTCCCTAAACATGGAGTTCTTCCTTTAAATTCAGAAGCTCTTCTAATTAACAGTCAGCAATTTATAAAAAATATGTGTAAAAGATACTTATATTGACTACTCAGGAATTAGTACATTATAGTCTTTGAACTTTAAGTCCTATCATCTGATGTCTCAAGGCAGAAACCTGTAATATGTAACCTATGATATGGTTAGAGGTGATTAAATCATATGTGTCTTTATTACACACAGTAGCTCATGAAGACTGACAGGAGAGCAAAAAGCATGCTTAGCACAGGCATCTTACACCCACCTTGAACATCACTGACCTACATGCATTCTCCCTACTTCATCGGCCACAGAAAGTAGACTGTCTCTTTCCATTTTATTATTCAGTCATTCAAGGCTTCACGGTGGGAAGGCTTTAAAATGCAATTATTATTTAAGAGCCAGATAATTCAGAATTTGACAAAATTCAAGAACACTCATTCAGGTCTCCATACTGAAAAACAAACATCAAGCAGGGTGCCTGCTCATTTTCTTAGGAGCAATGAAATCTCAGCTCAGATACTGTAATTGGACTGAAGCCGATTGTTAGGAAAAACAAATCATGGAAATCGGAATATCTTTCTATTCTCTCCAACAGAACCAGAGCATGCAGAAATCAGCATTGAAACAGATTTTAATACATTTGATCTGCATTCGCCATTTTCAATAACAGCAAAGATGAGTGTAGAATTTATGGCATTTGTCCGGATTCTCACAAATTGTCATAGAGCTGCCACTAGAATCTCCTTCAAGGCTCAGCATATTTCACAAAGTGTGGTATTACAAATGCATTATGTATTTGTTAAAAGCAGAAATTAGAAAAGAATCTGAAAATTGTTAGCCATTAGTTATACTCAGAAGTAAGAAAATGCTGTCATATTTGATGATTCAATATGACTTTGACCCAATTTGTGTCTGTATCTGAGAGCGTTTAAATCTTGCAGTCAGGCATTTGGGATCTGAAATACCTTTCAAAGAAAGTGTGTATTTGAACACTGTTATTAAAGTGGAAGTAATGTCATCTCTGTCTGATCAAAAGTATAACATGTAAAAAATAGAAATCACATAACTTTGTGTCTTAATGAATAACGCACTTGCTTCTGGCATTTTAAAGTGCTCTGCTTTTGGTAGAATCTTCCCCTTGACATCAGTACCATCTTCACATTCATCCCCAGTCTTTGACTGACACAGCTCCTGGAGATCAGCTTCCAGGTCAGGCACTAAAAAATACAAAGGTTATGAACTTGAGTAGAAAAACATGAAGTATAAATAAGGAAATAATAATATTCTATTCCACAGAGTTATGACATAAAAGCCTGTAGGTTAGTGTGATAATAAATGTGATGCAAAGATGTCACACCTTTGTTTTCCTGTATTATGAATTCCTATTTTATTTGTTTTTTAATACAGGATTTCACTCTGTCATCCAGGCTAGAGTACAGGGGCGCAGTCTCAGGCGACTGCAGCCCTGACCTCCTGAGCTCAAGCAATCCCCCTGTCTCAGCCTTGTGAGTTGCTGAGACTACAGGCACATGCCACCACCAAGGCTAATTTTTGTATTTTTTTGGCAGAGAAAATTTTTTGGTGTTTCCCCATGTTGCCCAGGCTAGTTCCTAACTCTCAGGCTCAAGGGACCCACCAGCCTTGGCCTTCCAAAGTGCTGGGATTGCAGGTGTAAGCCAATGTACCTGGCCTGAAATCTAATTTAAAATGACAATCTAAGGATAAATCACACTATATCTTCATTTCCTATACTTTGCAAGTGTGCATTATAAACAGCGAGTATCAACTGTGTAAGATACCTGAAGTTTGCTGCATGAATATCATTTTAATAATAACTCAAAGGTAATTTTCTGAAAGACTAGGTCAATGTATTCCTGGGCTTATGACAAAAACTTTCAATTGTGATAACCATATCTTGTTGAGGAAATTTGAAAATTATTTGGCTAAAATTAATTAAAATTATGCTTCAGTCCAAAGGCCCTACATGTAGCTTTTCATAAATAAATCCCATTGAGAATATAGTACCAAAAATAAGAGGAAAATCACAGTCTTCCAATGAAAGTTCAGGAAATTGAGTGACAGAAAGTAATGAGTATTGTTGACAGTCATATTCTGGAAACCTCTGAACCGTGAATTGCTAAAATAATCCATGGCCCAAATTCTGTCAACTTTAGCTTGAAAATGCTATCTGCTGAGGACACAATTTCTGTTTCACGATAATTTTATCATACTTTGAGTTTTCTAATTATAAAAGTATTTAGGCAACTTTTAAAAGTTCCTTAAAAAACATACTAATATACCTACCTGTATGCCAGTGTCCTGAATTATCCAACATATCCTTTTACCAAACATACTTTCAAAAATATTGATCAAAGGGAACAGTGGCTGTCATTTATTGAGCCCTTTTCCGGAGTTGCTATCCTGCTTCACTGAATTGTGTTTTCTCCTGAGCCAATACCGAAGTACCTTACAGTACAGACACATTCGAGTATTAGGCATTTTTTTTTTTTTTTTTTTTTTGAGACGGCGTCTCGCTCTGTTACCCAGGCTGGAGTGCAGTGGCCGGATCTCAGCTCACTGCAAGCTCCGCCTCCCAGGTTCACGCCATTCTCCTGCCTCAGCCTCCCGAGTAGCTGGGACTGCAGGCGCCCGCCACCTCGCCCGGCTAGTTTTTTGTATTTTTTAGTAGAGACGGGGTTTCACGGGGTTAGCCAGGATGGTCTCGATCTCCTGACCTTGTGATCCGCCCGTCTCGGCCTCCCAAAGTGCTGGGATTACAGGCTTGAGCCACCGCGCCCGGCCGAGTATTAGGCATTTTAAGCAAAATAATTCACGTTTTGTAACAACGTAGATGGTAGGAAGAACACAGACCTTGGAATGTAATATGAATTCTGTCTCCATGACTCAAGCTTCCTGGTAAGCCTCAATCTCTGAGTGACCATTTCCTTTTTATAAAATGGGGCTAATATCCCTATGCAAATGGGCTTTATTCAGGGTGTTATAAGGTAGGGTGACTTGGCACTCTATATGCTATAAAAGGGTGCTTACAGCATTGTAGACACCATGGCTGAGCCAATCATGCAGCAACATTCTAAGAAGATCAAATTAATCAAGTGAAATAATGTATATTTTTATACATCAAATTAAACAGTTTCATCTGATTTAGCAAGGGATGTATTTTCAAGCATACACAATAAATCTTGAAAAAAATAGAAAATGTATTATATCCAGGGACTGCATGAAGTTGTAAACTATACTCTTCACTTTTCCAGCATACTTTGAGCAAATGTTTGAGATCCTTCCCTAACGTTTTCTTTCCTATTACTGGTCATGGCATAAGGCATGATGCACACATAGTCCTCCTTCCCCCCATAGACATTATTTCTTTCCTTTCCCAGCACCTTGAATCTCAGCTGCAACCTGATCATCTTCTCTCTTCTGATCAGCTGTAGGATCCCAACTTTCAGTGGGTGGCTTCTCTTCTTTAGGCTCTTCATCACTGGGTTCCTGGGACAAAGGGGAGGCGGTGTGTGTGCAGATAAGTTTTGTTATTAATACATGTCCATAAAACAAATATACAGAATACACAGGTATTTCTAATCATAAGTAAGTCTAAAGACACTTCTCCAATACTATTCCATATACTTATTCTTCACAAAGTTACTCTTCCCAAAGAGAGGTTACTCTAAGACAGTTACCCTCAAAGGCTTTGGAAGCCATTTTAATCTATGTTGGGATGGATGTGTGCAATCTGTTATCAGTAAGCATGAGGAGGAAGTCATGGTGGGGAACACAAGATTATCCATGCAGGCAAAACCAGATTGTAATACTCTTGGATTAGTCTTTCCTTCATGAGATGCCATGATCATTTTTATCAACATGGAAGATCTTTATCAGTGTATCTATACTAGTTTAACAACACTATCACAAAATAAATTTCTGCTAATAAAAAACATCAAAATAATAAAGCACTCACAAGCATAGTCACAATCAGCTCAGGAGGCTGTAAACTTCTTCTTGGCCTAGGCCTATATGTTGATCTTCCTCGCCAACTCATATTTCACTCTGCAAACAGAATACTGTGATTGGGAAAGTGTGTTTGAGAGGATAGCTATATTTGACCACTTTCATGGCCAAATGTTAAATTTCAGTTTTTAAAAAAGTTTGGAAATAATTTGAAAGTAAGTCCCAGGGCAACTAGAAGTGTGTACATCTTCTGAATCGAATGCTTGTAAAACCACTTAAGTTGGGCAATCTAGCAAAGCAATGTTTTAATGCTCGTGGCAAAAGATACAGGATATTTCCGATGAGATTTGGTTTCACAGCTGGATTCTCCATAGTGGAGACATTTAAGTTTATACAGCTAGAGAATTAAAACTGCAGTGACCACGGCTTTCGTCACACACCCATTTGTTTGGACAATTTCCCTCCCTAAAATCAAAGTTTTGTTGGAAAGTACAGTCCCGCCCATTCGAACCTCCAGGGTGGAGTTGAGAAGTTGCAACACATCGCTGGACGCTCCTCACTGGACACTTCTACTGGGAGCTCTACAGACCTCAGGGTCGCGGTCATCAACTCATAGCATTCCCACTTCCCAGGCCCCTTTCTTACCGCCCACACAGCCCATTCCTGGGTCCCCACCAAGAAGTCTGGAATCTGTTCCGTTGGAAGTTCCAGGCACTTCCGGAACTCAGATACCTCCAACAGCACCCCCAGTATTCACCCCATCTTCATCTGGCTCCCCTTCACTCGGCGGCCCACTTTTCTTATGACGTAGAGGCTCTTCACCTCTGAGACCACAGACCACGCCGCCTGACCCTCTGGAAGCCCGCTCACTCCTCCTTACATTCACTCACATTTCAATTCCTGGGAGGACTGGCCTGCGGACCTACAGGCTGCGTCTCAGTAGGAGAGAAAGAGTCCAGACAGCTGGAACGCGACTCTCACACTCTCACAGTTCCCCAGCGGTCACCACGTGGGCAAAGGGGTCGAAGGAAAGATGCCAAGTGAACATGTGCACTGAGGCAGGTGTCCAAGGAGCATGCACACTGAAGTCGGTGCCTGCCTTGTGGGTTGCAGTGCCCCGCCTTGCCCCACCCCATCCCGCGTCACGCAGTCCTCCCTCCCTTCCCTGGTTCCCACTGAGGACTTTGGAATGCATAGTCTGTAAGCAGTTTCATATGCCTCGGGGACTCAAATACCACAGATAGTTTCCCCCTTCAAAACTCACTGCTTGTTTACCTGACCCTCCTCCCCTCTATGGTCCTTCTTCCTCCCTTATTCAGCATCCCCACCACGGCAAGGCCATGGCTGCATCGCTGCGTGTTAGAAGGACGGGGACCTCAAAGCCTTTCCACCTAGGAGGCCATGGACCGTGCCCGCAGGCTCCTCCTCACACTCACACTCAAACTTCTAGGACTACTGACCTGCAGACCTACTGGCTGACTCCCAGTCAGCAAGACAGAAGGAAGTCACGATGTCTCCTTGCACAGCTCTGCAGGGACAGAAGGCAGACAGTAAGGCGCATGGGCAACAAGGGACTTGGGCAGCAAGGGGCGTTCACACTGAGTCAGGCACATGCAAGGCCAGCCAGGGTTTTCCCACTGTCCCCAGATAAGAATCCCCAGTATGTTTGTAGTAGAAAGAAAGGGACTTAAGAGATTTTTTCTCTCTCTCTCTTGCCCTACCATTCTCATGCATCCAGAAACTTTGGGAACAGAGAGTCCCATGTCACCCTTAGTAGTTGATGTGTCTCAGAAAGACCTTTTCTGACTGAAATAAAGTATTTTAATGCCTATATTTATACATGCTTTTTTTTTTCAGACAGGGTGTTACTTTGTCACCCTGGCTGGTGGGCAATGGCATGACTTTACCTCACTGCAGCCTGGATCTCCTGGGCATAAGCAATACTCAAGACGCAGCCTCCCAAGTAGTTGGGACTACAGGTGTGTGCCACCATGCCCAGCTATTTTATTTATTTATTTACTTAGAGACAGAATCTGACTATGTTGTCCAGGCTGGTCTCAATTTCTGGGCTCAAGTGATCCTCCCACCTTGGCCAATTTTTATTCATGTTTTGATTAATCACTTCCTTCTCTGGTCTGAGGTTTTCTGCATGCTACCAATGAATTGAACCACTTCTGTGGACTAAATAAATTCACACCTCTTCCTTTTTTAGGTTGTACTATTGCACATTTTAATCTCTGGACTGGTAACTGATTTCCCTGAATACACCTGTAGGTCATTCAGACAGTGTATGGTTTAGAAATATGCATACATATGATATGGTTTGACTCTGTCCCCACCCAAATCTCTCCTTGAATTGTAGTTCCCATAATCCCCACGTGTCATGGAAAGGACCCTGTGAGAGGTAATGTAATCATGAGGGTGGTTACCTTCATGCTGTTGCCCTGATAGTGAGTAAGTTCTCACAAGATCTAATGGTTTTATAAGAGGCTTTTCCCCTTTTGCTCATTCTTCTCTCTCCTGCTGCCATGTGAAGAAGGATGTGTTTGCTTCCACTTCTTCCATGATTGTTAAGTTTCCAGAGGTCTCCCCAGCCCTGCAGAACTATGAGTCAATTAAACCTCTTTCCTTTATAAATTACACACTCTCATGTATGTCCATATAGCCACGTGAGAACGGACTAATACAACATTGGTCCTAGGATTTAGACTTAGTCCTATTGTGACATGATGTACAGCAGTGATGACTATGCTCATCATATACTCTACTCCCCAAATATCAGCCAAATAACCTGTTCATAAGACAGCGATGACATTATTTGCATGAAGCTATAAGGTAGAGCATTACCTCCACAGAGGCACTAGTATGTCAGATGTGAAAGGGCTTTAGGTATATTTGTTCTGCTTTTCATGTCTGGTATAAAGTGGGTGTTTTAAAGTGGGGGATGGTTTGGTTAGAATTGGGTAGGAATCATAATGATTTAGGATTGGCGGACGCAACAAGACAAGACTTTTTAGGCAAGGGGTTCAAAGAGTTTTGGGATTGAAAAATGTCATTTGACACTTTTCATTGAGGAGCTGATGGGTTTTTCAGGAAATTGCCGAAAAGAACAATAACTTTTTTTTGAAACTTTTATTTTCCTAGGTAAGAGATTCCTCTATTAGCAAAATTATGATAATGAAGCCAGTGGAATATAAACTCTTGTTAATATAGACAGTAAACTATGTCCATGACTCCTGTTCTTATTACTTTTATATTACCTAGCAGTTTGATGTGGGAAATAGTATATGGAAGGGAAGGACAGGAAGGTGGCCCTGATCAGAAAGCAGCTTTTTATAAACAAATTAGGATATATTGTTGAACTAATATCTATATATTCTATCTAGTTGAGCTTCTTTGTCTTTTTTTTTCTTTTGAGATGGAGTCTCGCTCTGTTACCCAGACGGGACTGCAGTGGCGCAATCTTTGGCTCACTGCAATATTTGCCTCTCAGGTTCAACTGATTTTCCTGCTTCAGCTTCGCAAGTAGCTGGGATTAGAGGCATGTGCCACAATGCCTGGCTAATTTTTGTATTTTTAGTACACATGGGGTTTCACCATGTGGGCAAGACTGGTCTCGATATCCTGACCTAAAGTGATCCACCCACCTCGACCTCCCAAAGTGCTGGGATTACAGGTGTGAGCAACATGCCTGGCCACAGCTGCACTCCTTTTTTTAAATTATTATATTTTAAGTTCTAGGGTACATGTGCACAACGTGCAGGTTTGTTGCATATGTATACATGTGACTTGTTGGTGTGCTGCATCCATTAACTCGTCATTTACATTAGGTATATCTCCTAATGCTATCCCTCCCCCCTACCCCTCCCCACAATA
>NW_022163544.1:0-2905 GCF_008728515.1 Papio anubis | reverse complement strand
TTTTCTTCTTATTTCTGCTTTATTCTTCTTTTTGTCATCTAATATTTTTACTTTAACTTTTCTACTTTTTCTAGTCTATTGTTATATTTTTTTCTTCTACTTTTTCTAGTCTATTTCTAAAACTTTCCATGGCATTTTGTAATTCCCTTACTATTTTCCTGAATTTTGTCTTTTATTTTTAGAAGTTCTGATTGGTTTCTCTTTATGTCTCTCTAAAAATTTGTATTTATATTCTGAACTGCTTTTATACATTTGTTTATGATGATTTTCACCTTCTTGTTATATCTTCTTGAGTAGCTTAATAATCAACATTTTGAATTTCTTATCTGGTATTTTAAAGAATTCATTTTGGTTCAAGTTTATTGCTGGAGACCTAGTGTGACCTTTGTGGGACATTATAGCACCCTGTTTTGCCATATTACTTGAGTATTACTGTGGTGGTAAGCCCCACACAGTTCCCACACACTTGGTGAGGCAGATCCACTCCCATGATGCTCCACTGGCAGCAGTGAGATGAGTTCCAGTCAGCCTGTGATCAATACCTGCAAATAGCAGGAGTCATAACTGTCCCCGTGGAGACTGCAGCCGTGGGTTTCGTGCCATGCCCCTTCCTGTCTGCTGCAAAGCCGGGAACCAGCTCCTGCACCCATGGCTCCTGACCTTGCAGCCCACTTTTCACTCTTCCCTGCCCAGGCCCTGGCTAAGGGAGTTCGTCCCCACCCGAGGTTGTATCACACACCCCTGTTGACAGCTTCTTTCAACCTGTGACCACTGCCTGAATTTTTTGGCTGTTCTCCCCAGGGTCCTCTGTGAAGAACATTAGGAAACGGTGGCCCTCAGACCGCACGGAGATCTGCGGGTTTGTGCAAGGGTCTTCCTGCCACTGCTTCTACTTTATATTCCATGACCCTCCACAGCGGGTCCTGGCACTGGGTGAGGTTAGGGCCTTCTCCTGAGGCCCGGACTTTCAGGATCCCAGGTGGGCGTGTGTATCCCAGAGGCAAACTCTCCCCTCAAACTCTGTGGACTCAGAGCCCTTCACCTGACTCACAGTGTAGGCTGCAGCTTCCTGCTTTTTTCTGAAAGTCTGTAGATTATTTCAGTGTTTCTGTTCAGCTCCTTCATTGCTTCTTGAAAATAAGTCCACCATGTTCATCTCTCCACGTTAGTTCGTCCTTCCAAGTGGAAGAGGGATGCTAGCAGTGCCTCTAACCTGCCATCTTGGAATATAAGTTTGACTTTTTTATTCTGGAAATGTATGGAATCTCTTCGTTACTTCCAAGTTTTTTTTGTTAGAGTCTCTTGGGCTTTTTATAAATAAGAGCATATAATAAGTCAAAACATATTTTAAATGTATTCATTACTACATGGATGACTTCTGTATTTTATTCTTGCCTAACTCTTCTGTCTAAACCCCCCAGTGCTATGTTGAATAATATTAGTGGTGGTGAGGATCTTGTCTAGTTTCCAGTCTTAGAGGAAGATAAGATTTTCCCCACTGAGTATAATGTTAGATGTGGGTTTGTTATATGTTGTCTTTATCGTGTTGAGGTATATATTTTATACATGATTTGTTCAGATTCTTTATAATGAGAGTGTGGTGGATTCTGTCAGCGGCTCTTTCTGAATCTATTGATACGGACATATAATTTTAGTCCTTCAATGTTTTAATTTAATATATCACCTTTATTTTTGCAGGTTAAAACTTCATTGCATCCTAGAAATAAACCACATCTGATAATGGGGAATTCTATTGTTAATGTGCTGTTGAATTTTGTTTGTCATCACTCGTGAGAGTTTTTGAAACTATGATAATCAGGGATATTGGCCTGTAATTTTATTTACTTGTAGTGTCTTTTCCTTGCTTTGGAAATAGGGCCTTCCAAAATAAGCTTGGATGCATTTCTTCCTCTTTATTTTGTTGGAAATTTGAGTAGAGATTCTAGCTTTTTAAAAAAATTTTAATAAAATCCATGAATTCTTGACTTTGATTTGAGATGTTTGAAAACCCACTGACTCAATCTCTTTACTCATTGGTCTGTTCAGATTTTTTTTTAACTGGAGTCTCACTCTGTTGCCCAGTCTGGAGTGCAGTGGCTCAATTTTGGCTTTCTGCAACCTCTGCCTCCCAGGTTCAAGTCCTTCTCCTGCCTCAGCCTCCCGGGTAGCCAGGACTACAGGACTGTGGGCGAACACCACCACGCCCAGCTGATTTGTGTATTTTTAGTAGAGACGGGGTTTTGCCATGTTGGCCAGGCTGATCTCGAACTCCTGACCTGGGGTAATCCACCCGCATGGGCCTCCCAAAGTGCTGCGAGTACAGGCATGAGCAACCACGCCCAGCCCAGATTTTTTATTTCTCAGTGGTTCAGTTTTGATAGGTTGGATGTCTTTTAAAATTTATGTATTTATTTTAATGTATCCTTAATCAAACAGGTTCTAAAATATCTGCAAGATTACTCACAGGAAATCTACTTATGAAGGAAGCCTATGTTATATCGAAATACAAATTTGCACAAAGATGAATTATTCAGTGCATATTATTAAAAGGAAAACAAAAAAAAGGCAAGAGAACGAGTAATAGTACAAAAAGGGATTGAATGATTTTCGAAAAGTAAGTCGAAAATAAAAGACAGAGGGAGTGAGAGTGCATAGGAGGGAGGAAGGCAAGCAACAATGATGAACTGTGTTAAATTTTCACTAATTAAAAGGCTATCATATTGAAGAGGTGCCTATTAGACAGCCTTTGGATGTTAACCATGTAATATACACCATGAACAACCTTGTAGAACACAGAAGAGCCCCCTCAGAGAATTCACCTCCCCTGGTCAGTTCTCCCATCCAGTTGCCTTAGGGGCTGGGAACCCTCCCACGTGGTTCTCTGGTTCTGGCTCCTGAGGACACA
>NW_022163543.1:0-2905 GCF_008728515.1 Papio anubis | reverse complement strand
TGAAACTGCTTAGTGTTCTGTTAATTCATCTCACAGAGTTACATCTGTATTTCGTGGATCTCTTTGCTAGCCTTATTTCTGTGGAATCTGAGAACAGATATTTCGGATCCCTTTGAAGACTATAGGGCCAAAGGAAATGTCCTCCGATAACAAAGAGAAGGAAGCTTTCTGAGAAACTTCTGCGGGTACTTATAAATCGTTTCACAGAGTTACAGCTTTCACCTCAAGGAGCCTTTCGCTAAGACAGTTCTTGTGGAATTTGCACAGTGATATTTGGAAGCCCATAGTGGGTTACGGTGAAAAAGGAAATAGCCTCCGTTGAAATCTGGAAAGACGGTTTCTGAGAAACTGCTTTGTGTTCTGTTAATTCATCTCACAGAGTTTCATCTGTATTTCGTGGATCTCTTTGCTAGTCTTATTTCTGAGGAATCTGAGAACAGATATTTCGGATCCCTTTGAAGACTATAGGGCCAAAGGGAATATCCTCTGATAACAAAGAGAAAGAAGCTTTCTGAGAAAATTCTTTGTGTTCTGTGAAATCATCTCACAGAGTTACAGCTTTCCCCTCAAGAAGCCTTTCGCTAAGACAGTTCTTGTGGAATTGGCAACGTGATATTTGGAAGCCCATAGAGAACTACGGTGAAAAAGGAAATATCCTCCGATGAAATCAGGAAAGAAGCTTTCTGAGAAACTGCTTAGTGTCCTGTTAATTCATCTCACAGAGTTACATCCGTATTTCGTGGATCTCTTTGCTAGCCTTATTTCTGTGGAATCTGAGAAAGGATATTTCTTATCCCTTTGAAGACTATAGGGACAAAGGAAATATCCTCCGATAACAAAGAGAAAGAAGCTTTCTGAGAAACTTCTTTGTGTTCTGTGAAATCATCTCACAGAGTTACAGCTTTCACCTCAAGAAGCCTTTCACTAAGAGAGTTCTTCTGCAATTGGCAAAGTGATATTTGGAAGCCCATAGAGGGCTTTGGTGAAAAAGGAAATATCCTCCGATGAAATCTTGAAAGAAGCTTTCTGAGAAACTGCTTAGTGTTCTGTTAATTCATCTCACAGAGTTACATCTGTATTTCGTGGATCTCTTTGCTAGCCTTATTTCTATTTCTGTGAATTATATCACATATTCTGAGTCCCTAAAGACTATAGGGTCAAAGGAATATCCTCCGATAACTAAGAGAAAGCAAGCTTGAGAACTTCTTTTGTTCTTGTGAATCATCTCACAGAGTTGTTAGCTTTTCCCCTCAAGAATCCTTTCACAGGGAGTTCTTGTGGAATTGGCAAAGTGATATTTAGCCCATAGAGGGCTATGGTGAAAAAGGAACTATCCTCAGAAGAATTTTGGAAAGGAGCTTTCTGATAAATTGCTTTGTGTTCTGTTAATTCATCTCACAGAGTTACATCTGCATTTCGTGGATCTCTTTGCTAGCCTTATTGCGGTGGAATCTGAGCACAGATATTTCGGATCCATTTGAAGAGTATAGGGCCAAAGGAAATATCCTCCGATAACAAAGAGAAAGAAGCTTTGTGAGAAACTTCTTCAGGTTCTGTGAAATCATCTAACAGAGTTACAGCTTTCACCTCAAGAAGCCTTTCACTAAGAGAGTTCTTGTGGAATTGGCAAAGTGATATTTGGAAGCCCTTACAGGGCTATGGTGAAAAAGGAAATATCGTCAGATGAAATCTGGAAAGAAGCTTTCTGAAAAACTGCTTACTGTTCTTTTATTTCATTTCACAGAGTTACATCTGTATTTCGTGGATCTCTTTGCTAGCCTTATTTCTGTGGAATCCGAGAACAGATACTTCGGATCCCTTTGAAGACTATAGGGCCAAAAGAAATATCGTCCGATAACGAAGAGAAAGAAGCTTTTTGAGAAACTTCTTTGTATTCTATGGAATCATCTCCCAGAGTTACAGCTTTCCCCTCAATAAGGCTTTCGCTAAGACAGTTCTTGTGGAATTTGCAAAGTGATATTTTGAAGTCCCTAGAGGGCTATTGTGAAAATGGAAATATCCTCAGATGAAATCTAGAAAGAAGCTTTCTGAGAAACTGCTTAGTATTCTGTTAATTCTACTCACAGAGTCACATCTGTATTTAGTTGATCTCTTTGCTAGCCTTATTTCTGTGGAATCGGAGAACAGATATTTCGGATCCCTTTAAAGACTATAGGGCCAAAGGAAATATCCTCCGATATCAAAGAGAAAGAAGCTTTCTAAGAAACTTCTTTGTGTACTGTGAAAACATCTCACAGAATTACAGTTTTCCCCTCAAGCAGTCTTTCGCTAAGACAGTTCTTGTGGAATTGGCAAAGTGATATCTGGAAGCCCATAGAGAGCTATGGTGAAAAAGGAAATATCCTCCGATGAAATCTGAAAGAAACTTTCTCAGAAACTGCTTAGTGTTCTGTTAATTCATCTCACAGAGTTACATCTCTATTTCGTGGATCTCTTTGCTAGCTTTATTACTGTGGAATCTCAGAACAGATACTTCGGATCGCTTTGAAGAGTATAGGGCCAAAAGAAATATCCTCCGATAACAAAGAGAAAGAAGATTTCTGCGAAACTCCTTTGTGTTCTGTGAAATCATCTCACAGAGATACAGCTTTCCCCTCAAGAAGCCTTTCGCTAATAGAGTTCTTGTAGAATTGGCAAAGTGATATCTGGAAGCCCATAGACGGCTATGGTGAAAAAGGAAATATCCTCAGATGAAATCTGGAAAGAAGCTTTCTGAGAAACTGCTTAGTGTTCTGTTAATTCATCTCACAGAGTTACATCTGTATTTCGTGGATCTCTTTGCTACCCTTATTTCTGTGGAATCTGAGAAGAGATATTTTGGATCCCTTAAGGACTACAGGGCCGAAGGAAATATCCTCCGATAACAAAGAGAGAGAAGCTTTCT
>NW_022163542.1:0-2906 GCF_008728515.1 Papio anubis | reverse complement strand
TTTCTCTTTTGTTGCCTTGCGCTCAGAAAATGTGATTTCTGTTATGTAGAAGTGTACTTTGAAATTAGTTGAGGCTTGCTCTAGTTGATGGAATTGGTGGTCAAGTTAATAACTTTTCCATCTATGCTTGCTTGGTGGAATGTTCAGTGTACATCACTAGATAAAGCTTTCAAAAATATGTCAAAGCCTCTCTAGCCTTACTAATTTTTGTCTGTTTTTTTGTTTATTTTATGAGAGAAATATTATTGAAATATCTTTTAGTTACAGATATCTTTGTTATTTTGTCAGTTTTTGTTTTATGTATTTAGAAAGCTATGCTATAAGCTCACAGCTTTCACTTATATTTTATCTGATATTTGCACAATTATATCAAGTTTTGTTTTGTTGTTAATTGCCTTTTTTTTTTTGAGACAGAATTTCACTCTTGTCACTCAGGCTGGAGTGCAATGGTGCAATCTCGGCTCACCGCAACCTCTGCCTCCTAGGTTCAAGTGACTCTTCGGCTTCAGCCTCCCAAGTAGCTGGGATGACAGGCATGTGCCACCACGCCTGGCTAATTTTGTATTTTTAGTAGAGAGGGGTTTCACCATGTTGGCCAGGCTGGTCTTGAACTTCTGACCTCAAGTGATCTACCTGCATTGGTCTCCCAAAGTGCTGGAATTACAGGTGTGAGCCACTGCACCCGGCCAATTGCCTGGTATGTTTTAAAATTCCTTCATTAAATTTTTCTGTGTGTCACCTTATTTTAGGTATATTTCTTAATAGAGTTTAGCTATTTTTCTTATTTTTTTTTACAGGAAAATAAAAAAATTAAAAAAGTTTAACTCTTTTAATTACATCTGAGAGTTTCTAGCTTTTAATCTGTGAGTTTAATCTACTATTGTATAATATTGTGTTAAGTGACATATTTAGACTTTTTTGACCCTCATTTAAAAAAAATTTGCTTTTTATTTGCTTTCTCTTTTTCTTTTTTCTTGCTTTCTTGTGGATTAATATAGTGTTCTTTCTTATTTTTATTTTCCCTATGGGTTCAGAAGGTGTATGTCACATTTCTATTATATTAATAGTTGTCTTTTATTTTTGCCCTATTCAAATGTATATATTTAATAAGATGAAAAGTTAATCAGTACATCTGACCTTTTGTCAAATAATCTTAGTTCATAATCACTAGCCTTGTCTCTAAGGTTTTTTTTTCTAATGCTTTAGGTCTACTCATTTTAAAGTACACTAATATATTTCTCCTTCACTCTCTCCTTCCCCTTCTTTTCTTCCTGCATTTTTTTTTTTTTTCAGACAGAGTCTTGCTCCTAGACTGGAGTGCAGTGGCACGATCACGGCTCACTGCCGCTTTGACCTCCCAGGCTTGAGCAATCCTCCCACCTCAGCCTACTGAGTAGCTGGGACTACAGGCATGCACTCAGCTGATGTTTGTATTTTTTGTAGAGACAGGATTTCGCCATGGTGCCCAGCTTGGTCTCCAACTCCTGTGCTCAAGCAATCCACCTGCCTTGGCCTCCCAAAGTGCAGGGCTTGTAGGCGTGAGCCACTGTGCTCAGCCTCTTTCTGCTTCTTTTCCTTCTCCTTCTCTTCCTTCTCTTTTTCTTCTTTATAGTCAACATTTTAGATTTACTATCATGTTTTGTTGATTTGTTTTCTTACATTTGTTTCTTGGTTCTAACTTCTTTTTGAGTTTTTACTCAAAAGTAAACTCCCTGAAGTATGTCCCTTTGATAATTCTTTCATTGGGGACCTGTGTTTAATGAGTTTCTATGCTCTTGAATATATGAAAATGACTTCATTTCATTCTCACTCATAAATGATAATTTGGCTGACTATTATCATATAGGTTTATAGTAATTTTCCTTCAGTTTTCTGATGATATTGTTCTGTTGTATTATTTTAAAAAAATTTTAATTTTTAATTTGTATGGGTACATAGTAGGTGCAAGTAGGTACATGAAATATTTTGGTACACTCATACAATGTGTAATAATTTGTAGTAATCACATCAGGGTTAATTGAATATTGCCTTAAGCATTTATCATTTCTTTGTGTTACAAACATTGCAATTATATTCTTTTAGTTGTTTTAAAATGTACAATAAATTTCTTTTGACTATAGTCACCCTGTTGTGCTATCAAATATTAGATCTTATCCATTCTCTAACTATTTTTGTACCTATTAACCATTCTCAATTTTCCTCTTTCCTGACTACCCTCCCCAGGCTCTGGTAACTATCATTCTACTCTCTATCTCCATGAGTTCAATGTTTTAATTTTTAGTTCCCACAGATGAGTATGGACATGTGAAGTTTGTCTTTCTATGCCTGGCTTATTTCACTTAACATAATGACCTTCATTTCCATCCAGGTTGTTGCAAACGATAGGATCTCATTCTTGTTTGGATCTCATTCTTGTTCTGTTATATTCTGGCACATATTATTACTAATGAGATGTCTAGTGTTAACATGATTTTTTGCAGGTGATCTGCTTCTCTGGTTGTCTTTATGATTTGCTTTTTAATGTCTGTTTGTCAGTTTATTACATTGAGTTTTGGCACATATAAGTGTGTGTGTGTGTGTGTGTGTGTGTGTATGTGTGTATCTGTGTGTTTTAAAGTTATCTAATTTCAGCTTTCAGTGGACCATTTTGATCTGAGGACTGATGTCTCTTTTCTTCTGGAATATTATTAATTATTATGTTTAAAAATATTACCTGACATTTATTCTTTTAATTCTCTCTTATCAAATTCCTATTACACTTGACTGTATTCTATTTACACCTCTTCTTTTTTCATATTTTTAATATCTTCTGTGTACTATTTTGAACTGAGATTTTCAATATCTTCCATGTACTATTTCGAACTGAGATTTCTTTAGTTCTGTTTTCCAGTTTACTTTTTAAAACT
>NW_022163541.1:0-2908 GCF_008728515.1 Papio anubis | reverse complement strand
AGTTGAACCTGGAAACTTATTCTCATTGCAGAAAGTATTCAGAGTCATGTCCCTCCGCTTCACTGGTGTAGGCAGAGCAGGCTCTGTGAGCCTGGCCTGTTTGAATGAAACCTGATGTTTAGGGATTTCCTCAGCGAGAATGACACAGAAGTTGCTGGAGCCTCTGATCACAGGGACCCAAAAATGTACGTGTGCACACACCATGGTTCCACGAGAGGACTTAAAAAAGGAAATCATGACGATTCTTAATTGTAGCATTTAATATTTAATTTTTTCATGACCTGTATGAAAAAGAATGTGTGGTAATTAGAATTTGGCTAAACTTGAATCAATTTCAACCATCAAGTAGCCTTTTAATCAAGTAATAAATTCTTTGAAACAGATGCTATGAATCTACTTCCTCTTTCTATAGTACAGTGCCTTTCCGTATTAACCTTAGGGTGATTATTTCACATTGATGAGGTTGCCCTAGCTAGAAAGCCAAGGCTCTTTCATTTCTTCTGTCCCTCTCCTTTGCCTGCCTTCAACACCAAGGAGAATGGTCCAGCAGCAGCTCAGTCCATGCTTGTCAACCGCCCACCTCCATATACTGCAGCCCCGGTCCATAGCCCCGGTCCACAGCCCCCAAGGCTCCTTGTGGGATTCCTCAGCAGCACCAATGCACTGTCACTCTATGTTCTCTCCGGTTTTGTTGAAGATCTAGACGAGTGTGTATTCTGTAATCAGGAGAAGGCGATGTCATCCGACATGGTAAGAGGCATTTCTTCGTCTGGAAGAGAAATTTTTTTTTCTTTTCTGGGGCTTCTAGAATATCAAGTGAGTATCATTTCTGACCGCCATCATGGATCAGGCCTCAGTTGGTCATGGACTCTAGCGACCCATCAACTGGAGGTTACAGCCAACTGAGGCTTGAATGACAATGTCAGTCAAAGGACAGCATCACTTACAAACTGTTTGGTAGGGAGTGTATTTCTCAGTAGCAACCTTTTCTCCTTAAAAAATAATTCTGTACTTGCCAGCCAACATGGACACTTGCTAAATATTCCAAAAAACCCACTGCATTTTCCACAAGCATTCTCTATGCTTTATTTGGGGTCCAGTGACTTGATCACTGTTTGACATCCAGTTTTTTATTTCACCAAGTGAATAAAAGGCCTTTGCCAACAGAACCCAGCATCATCTGATTCTCATGGTGTTTCTTTTTTTCTCTTATTGCAGGAAACATCTACAGCCCAGGACCACCACTGTACGTATTCGTTTTTAAAAATCAGCTTTGTTTAGATGTAGTTGACATGTAGAACAATTCACCCATTTAAAGTAGGTGATTCAGCGTTTTTACTATAGTCACAGGGTTGTGCAACCATTGTTACAATCTCATCTTAGAACCTCTTTATTCCCCCTCAAAGAAACCCCACTAGTAGTCACTCCTCTGTTTTTCCCAACTCCCACACCCCTGGATGTAGGCAGCCAGGAATCTACTTCCTGTTTCTATAGTACAGTGGCTTTCTGTATTAACCGGTTCTTAAGGTGACTATTTCACATTGATGAGGTTGTCCTAGCTAGAAAGCCAAGGCTCTTTCATTTCTTTCTGCCCCTCTCCTTTGCCTGCCTTCGACACCAAGGAGAATGGTCCAGCAGCATCTCAGTCCATGCTTGTCAACCGCCCACCGCCATACACTCCAGCCCTGGTCCACAGCCCCCAAGGCTCCTTGTGGGATTCCTTGGCAGCACCAATGCACTGACTGTGGCTCGATTTTCTCCTAGGTCGTGTTGAAGATTTGCAGGAGTCTGCACATGGCAGTGGGGAGGAGAATTATGACATCCAAATTTTAAGATGTATTTCTTTCTCTGGAAATTTTTTTGTTTATTTTTTTCCCTGTGGCTTCTAGAATATCAAGTGAAAATCATTTTTGACTGCCATCATGGATCAGGCTTCAGTTGGTCATGAACTCTAGCGACTGGTCACTGGAGGTTATGACCAAAGGAGGCCTCATTGACGGTGTCAAAGGACGGCATCACTTACAAACTGTCTGGTAGTGAGTATGTTTCTCAGTAGCAACCTTTTCTCCTTGAAAAATAATTATGTATTTGCCAGCCAATATGGACACTCGCTAAATATTCCAAAAAAAACCCACTGCATTTGCCAGAAGCATCCTCTATGCTTTACTTGGGGGCCAGTGACTTGATCACTGTTTGACATCCGGTTTTTTATTTCACCAACCCCCACACTCCTTGCCCTAGGCAGCCACTCACCTACTTTCTGTTTATCTAGATTTGCCTAATCTGGCAATTTCTTTTTTTTTAAATTTAATTTAATTTAGTTTCTACTTTAAGTTCAGAGATACATGGACAGGATGTGCAGGTTTAAAGATATTTTGCTTTCCCGATTTCTTCTCAATTATGATATGAAAATCTGACAATGCACATTATGTACAACATATACAATCCTCTTTGTGGGGGTGAAATTCAGTGGGAGTGTCTTCCCAACTGGGAAGTTTTTAAGTTTTCAAGCAGCAGGGATAACCTGAAGGCTCTTGGGAACCCTTTCCCATCAGGTCCTACCTGGAAGTTTTCCCACTGGGAGGTTTTTAAAGGACAGCATCCATTATTGGCTGTAATGCGGAGGCATTTTTTCCAAACGTTTTCCTCCTTGGGTTAAGCATTGTGTGTTTGCCCATTAAATCAGCTTTAAGGTAAATTCTGTGAACAAAGATCTTATTTTTCCATAGGCATCCTCATAGCGTTTGGGGATGCTGACCTATGGCTCAACCACCCTACCGCCTCTGGTTTTCTAACATTGTCAAGGGAATAACAGATCTGTGGGAAGTACACAGCAGAATCTGCTCCTCACAACGTTGTCTTCTGTATGACTGCAGCTAACATCGCATGCAGCAAATGCAGTAAGTAC
>NW_022163540.1:0-2909 GCF_008728515.1 Papio anubis | reverse complement strand
AAAGTGGCTTTCTTAAGAAGGGAGAGAAGCTTCAAACATGGATTCACTTTTGGACACGTAGCGAATTGAAGATTTGGATTCCTTAATACAGAATGCCTTTAAGAAATTGAACTTTCTTCCTGAGGACCACATAGATTCATTTTGCCTTAACAAGATGTTAATAATTTGTGACTCAAGTGAGTTTATAAGTATTATATGTATTTCTACACAAAATGCAAATTTGAATAATAAAAATTTAGGAAATTTTTCCTCTATTCACTTTACATCCCTTAACTTCACATTCTGTTTTGAATGAGTAACAATCATGTGTGCAGAGCCCACCTAAGATGCAGCAAGGGAAAGCTCAGAGCAAGCAGAAATAAAAGCTGTAACTTACGAAAACACTGAATTAATAGGCCGGGTGCGGTGGCTCACGCCTGTAATCCCAACACTTTGGGAGGTCGAGGGGGGTGGATCACGAGGTCAGGAGATGGAGACCATCCTGACTAACACGATGAAACCCCGTCTCTACTAAAAATACAAAAAATTAGCCGGGCGAGGTGGCGGCGCCTGTAGTCCCAGCTACTCGGGAGGCGGAGGCAGGAGAATGGCGTGAACCCGGGAGGCGGAGCTTGCAGTGAGCCGAGATTGCGCCTCTGCACTCCAGCCTGAGCGAGACTGCGTCTCAAAAAAAACAAACAAAACAACAACAGCAGCAACAACAAAAAACCTGAATTAATAGCAAGTGTATTTCCTGATGCTGTTGTAGACCCAAAGAATACTAACGAACCACTCCCTAATAAGGCAGAACTTTCCGGCTCACATAGCATCAGGTAGTCTTTTCTAGGTATCCAAACGCTACAACCCCTAAGGACATGAATGGAATGGAGAACAACCCAGTAGCTCCAGACATTGGACACAGCATACATTCTTCTTTGAATCTGTGTGGTATTTTGAACTCTGTGTTGAGCACTTCATATCTTGAATTAAATGAGGAAATTAATTGTATTGATTGTTGAAATAAAAAAATGGAAGACTTCCAAAGGATTATGTGAAATTTCATTTTATATTTTAAATTATTTTATTTTGTTTGAGACTGAGTCTCTGTTGCCCAGGCTGGAGTGCAGTGGCGCGATCTCGGCTCACTGCAACCTCTGCCTCCCGGGTTCAAGCAATTCTCCTGCCTCAGCCTCCCAAGTAGTTGGGACTACAGGCGTGCACCACCATTCTTGGCTAATTTTTGTATTTTTAGTAGAGACAGGGTTTCACCATGTTGGCCAGGCTGGTCTTGAACTCCTGACCTCAGGTGACGCGTATGCCTCGGCCTCCCAAAGTGCTGGGATTACAGGCCTGAGCCACTGTGCCTGGCCAGATTATGTGAAATTTTAGATAAACACAGAAGAATTTATGAATGAAGATGAACAGGAAATGGAGAAAATTCTAATGTCATGCAGTACTTTGTCAGCTAGAGTCAGTGACAATTATTAGGCTGATATGTTGACTGCCATGCCAGTGATGATCAAATCTCTTACCATCCACTGTCTGGAGGTGCCATCACCTGCTGAACTGGCTTTCCAGATCGATGAATTCCAGTTAGACACTGTGTAATAATGTTTCAGTCAATAACAAACCGTGTGTACGACAGTGATTCCATGTGATTATAATAGGGCTGAAAAATTCCTGTAGCCTCTTGAAGTTGTAGCCATCATAACGTAGTGCAACGTATTCCCCCCAAGTTTGGGGTGATACTGCGAAAATAAACCTATTGCACTGCCAGTTTTATAAAACAGTAGCACGTAGAATTATGTACAGTATTAATACTTGATAATGGCAATAACTGTGTTGCTGGTTTATGTATTTACTATACTACAGGTTTTATTGTTATTTTAGAATGTATGCTTCTACTTATAAAAATTGTTCACTGCAAAACAGGCTCAGGCAGGTTGTCAGGAGTTATTCCAGAAGAAGGCACTGTTATCTTAGGAAGTGACAGCTCCATGCCTGGTACTGCCCCTGAAGACCTTTCAGTGGGACAAGTTGTGGAGGTGGAAGACAGTGACACTGATGCTCCTGACCCTGGATAGGCCTCGGCTAATGTGTGGGCTCATGTTTTAATTTGTAACAAAAAAGTTTAAAAAGTAAAAAGAGTAAAAATTAAATTAAAAAAGCTTCTAGGATAAGAATATAAAGAAAGAAAATGTTTTTGTACAGCTGGACAATCTGTGTTTTAAACTAAGTATTATTACACAGTAGCCAAAAAGTAAAAAACAAAAACAAAAATACTAAGAAGCTCATAGGGTAAAAAAGTTACAGTGAGCCAAGGTTAATTTATTACTGAGGAAAAATATGTTTTCTTATAAATTTAGTGTTGCCTAAGGGCACAGTATTTATAAAGTCCACGGTAGTGTACCGTAATGTCCTAGCCTTCACATTCCTTCACCACTCACTCACTCACTCACCCAGCGCCACCTCCAGTCCTGCAAGCTCCATTAGTGGTACTTGCCCTAAACAGGTGTACCATTTGTGTCTTTTATACTGTATTTTTTACTGCACCCTTCATATGTTTAGACATGTTTAGATACAAACATACTTACCATTGTGTTACAGTTGCCTACAGTATTCAGCACAGTTACATGCTGTGCAGGTTTGTTGCGCAGGAGCAGTAGGCTGTACCATAGAGCCTAGGTGTGTGGGAGGCTATGCCATCTAGGTTTGTGTAAGTGTACTCTAGGATGTTTGCACAATGATGAAATTACCTAACAATGCATTTTTCGGAACATATTCCTATCATTAAGAAACGCGTGATGTTTGGCCATGTTGGAATGGATTTAGGGTCTCTAACAGTTGAGGATAGTCCAGTTCATGTAGATTTGAACCTGACAAAAGTGATTTATGAGAAATTGAAAGAATTCTTGGCAGGTTTTTTTTTT
>NW_022163539.1:0-2910 GCF_008728515.1 Papio anubis | reverse complement strand
GACTTTGATGAGTTGAGAGAAGAAGGCTTCAGATAATCAGTAATAACGAACTTTTTTGAGCTAAAGGAGGATGTTAGAATCCATTGCAAGGAAGCTAAAAACCTTGAAAAAAGACTAGATGAATGGCTAACTAGAATAAACAGTATAGAGAAGACCTTAAATGACCTGATGGAGCTGAAAACCATGGCACAAGAACTACATGATGCGTGCACAAGCTTCAGCAGCTGATTCAATCAAGTGGAAGAAAGGGTATCAGTGATTGAAGATCAAATTAATGAAATGAAGTGAGAAGAGAAATTTACAGAAAAAAGAGTAAAAAGAAATGAACAAAGCCTCCAAGAAATACGGAATTATGTGAAAAGACCAAATCTACATCTGATTGGTGTACTTGAAAGTGATGGGGAGAATGGAACCAAGTTGGAAAACACTCTGCAGGATATCATCCAGGAGAACTTCCCCAACCTAGCAAGGCGGGACAACATTCACATTCAGGAAATACACAGAACACCACAAAGATACTCCTCGAGAAGAGCAACTCCAAGACATATACTTGTCAGATTCACCAAAGTTGAAATGAAGGAAAAAATGTTAAGGGCAGAAAGAGAGAAAGGTCAGGTTACCCACAAAGGAAAGCCCATCAGATTAACAGCGGATCTCTCAGCAGAAACTCTGCAAGCCAGAAGAGAGTGAGGGGCAACATTCAAGTTCTTAAAGAAAAGAATTTTCAACCCAGAATTACATATCCAGCCAAACTAAGCTTCATAAGTGAAGGAGAAATAAAATTCCTTACAGACAAACAAATGCTGAGGGATTCTGTCACCACCAGGCCTGCCTCACAAGAGCTCCTGAAGGAAGCACTAAACATGGAAAGGAACGACCGGTACCAGCCACTGCAAACACATGCCAAATTGTAAACCCATCAATGCTAGGAAGAAACTGCATCAACTAATGAGCAAAATAACCAGCTAACATCATAATGACAGGATCAAATTCACACATAACAATATTAACCTTAAATGTAAATGGGCTAAACGTTCCAATTAAAAGACACAGACTGGCAAATTGGATAAAGAATCAAGACCCATCAGTGTGCGGTATTCAGGAGACCATCTCACGTGCACAGACACACATAGGCTCAAAATAAAGGGATGGAAGAAGATCTACCAAGCAAATGGAAAACAAAACAAAAAAAAAAAAAAAAGCAGGTGTTGCAATCCTAGTCTCTGATAACACAGACTTTGAACCAACAAAGATCAAAAGAGACAAAGAAGGCCATTACATAATGGTAAAGGGATCAATTCAAAAAGAAGAACTAACTATCCTAAATATATATGCACCCAATACAGGAGCACCAGATTCATAAAGCAAGTCCTTAGAGACCTACAAAGAGACTTAGACTCCCACACAATAATAATGGGAGACTTTAACATACCGCTGTCAACAGCAGACAGATCAAAGAGACTGAAAGTTAACAAGGATATCCAGGAATTGAACTCAGCTCTGCACCAGGCAGACCTAATATACATCTACAGAACTCTCCACGCTAAATCAACAGAATATACATTCCTCTCAGCACTACATCGCACTTATTCCAAAATTGACCACATAGTTGGAAGTAAAGCACTCCTCAGCAAATGTAAAAGAATAGAAATTATAACAAACTGTCTCTCAGACCACAGTGCAATCAAACTAGAACTCAGGATTAAGAAACTCACTCAAAACTGTTCAACTACATGGAAACTGAACAACCGGCTCCTGAATGACTACTGGGTACATAATGAAATGAAGGCAGAAACAAAGATGTTCTTTGAAACCAATGAAAACAAAGACACAATGTACCAGAATCTCAGGGAAACATTTAAAGCGGTGTGTAGAGGGAAATTTATAGCACTAAAAGCCCACAAGAGAAAGCAGAAAAGATCTAAAATTGACAACCTAACATCACAGTTAAAAGAACTAGGGAAGCAAGAGCAAACACATTCAAAAGCTAGCAGAAGGCAAGAAATAACTAAATCAGAGCAGAACTGAAGGAGATAGAGACACAAAAAACCCTTCAAAAAAATCAATGAATCCAGCAGCTGGTAGCCTGAAAAGATTAACAAAATTGATAGACTGCTAGCAAGACGAATAAAGAAGGAAAGAGAGGAGAATGAAATAGATGCAATAAAAAATGATAAAGGGGATATCACCACCGATCCCCCAGAAATACAAACTACCATCAGAGAATACTACAAACACCTCTACACAAATAAACTAGAAAACCTAGAAGAAATGGATAATTTCCTGGACACTTACACCCTCCCAAGACTAAACCAAGAAGAAGCTGAATCCCTGAATAGACCAATAACAGGCTCTGAAATTGAGGCAGTAATTAATAGCCTACCAACCAAAAAAAGTCCAGGACCAGACGGATTCACAGCCGAACTCTACCAGAGGTACAAAGAGGAGCTGGTACCGTTCCTTCTGAAATTATTCCAATCAGTAGAAAAAGAGGTAATCCTCCTGAACTCATTTTATGAGGCCAGCATCATGCTGATACCAAAGCCTGGTAGAGGCACAAAAAAAAGATAATTTAAGACCCATATCTGTGATTCCATGATGAACATCAATGCAAAAATCCTCAATAAAATACTGGCAAACCGAAACCAGCAGCACATCAAAAAGCTCATCCATCACGATCAATTTGGCATCATCCCTGGGATGCAAGGCTGGTTCAACATACAAAAATCAATAAACGTAATTAGTCATATAAACAGAACCAAAAACAAAAACCACATGATTATCTCAATAGATTGAGAAAAGACCTTTGACAAAATTCAACAGCCCTTCCTGCTAAAAACTCTCAATAAACTAGGTATTGAATGGATGTATCTCAAAATAGTAAGAGCTATTTATGACAAACCCACAGCC
>NW_022163538.1:0-2914 GCF_008728515.1 Papio anubis | reverse complement strand
CAGTGAGCCGAGATGGCACCACTTGCACACACTCCAGCCTGGCTGAGGCGAGACTCCATCTTTAAAAAAAAAAAAAAAGTTAGAAGACATGGAAAGAGATCCTGAAGTTTCAACATGGATCCAGGAATTCCAGAAAGCATCAAGAGAATGGAGAAAAGATATGCTGAACAAGTAACAGCTAAGAATTTCCAAAACCAAAAATATGAATTGTCCGACTTAAAGGGCCCAACTGTTTATGTTTTCAAAACTCACATCCAGAAATATTACAGTAAGTTTCAGTACATTAAGAGTTTCTCTTAGAGGACTCAAAGTTTGTCACATATGAAACAATTTATATTACAGGATATATTCTAGAGGAAAAACAGAATATTTACAAAAAAAAATAGTGGTACGCAAAAAGCGAGTTAGCCAGAAAAGGGGAGGAGGGGTATTATATACATAGATAGTAAAAACGCTTACAATCGAATAAAAAATTCAAATATCGACTGGGCACAGTGGCTCATGTCTGTAAGTCCAGCATTTTGGGAGGTCAAGGTGAAAGGATTGCTTGGGTCCAGGAGTTTGAGACCAGCCTGGGCAACATGGTGAAACCCTATCTCTACAAAAAATACAAAAACTAGCTAGGTATGGTGGTGCGTGTCTGTGGTCCCGGCTACTGGGGTTGCTGAAATGGAAAGATTACTTGAACCCAGGAGGTCAAGGCTGTACTGAGCCGTGATCTCACCACTGCACTCCAGCCTGGGTGACAAAGTGAGACCCTGTCTCAAAAAGAAAAGAAAAGGAAAAAAAAAAAAAAAAATCAAACATCAACTTATCAAGGTGATAAGGAAAAGGAAAGGACAAAGAAAAAATTTATGCTACAGTTTTTGTCTTATACAGAGGATGGATTAAAACTTCAAGTAAATATTATAAACTTTTATACAGTTTTAAGTATGCACACACAAATTGTGACTAGAAAAACTGAAATAGAATACATATATAACTTTGAAATTATTCAAGAAAAAGGAAAATCTGATGAAGCCAACAGAATAAGCGAGCAGAAAACATAATAAATAAAAGCACAACTTAAAATGACAGTAATTTAATCTAAACATTAATTATAAAACATGAATATGTTAATCTCAGATATTAAAAGATAATAGTTTTTCCATTCAGATTCTTTTAAACATCACCTACATAGTACTTACAAAAGATACTCCTAAAACCAAATAACCCAGAAAGGTTGAATATTTAAAAAATGGAAAAGATACATCAGTCAAATGCTTTAAAAAAAAAAAAAAAAAAGTGTAGCAGTGCTAATAGCACCCAACACAAAATATAATGTGAAAATCATTAAATGAGACAAAAAGATATTGCATATTGATTTCAAATACACTGTTTAAAGACTGAATTAAATCTTTTAGGTACCAATAGCTTATCTACAGAAACTACAAGGAGAAACTGAAACATTCACATACTCAGAAGTTTCCCAGATACCTCCTTTTAATTTTAAATTCACACTTACCACCTACTTTTTGTAGAGCAGTTTAAGGTTCCTAGGAAAACTGAGCAGAAGCTACACTTCCCATATTAAGTACAAAATTTAGTACATTAAGTACAATAGTACATAAATATTAAGTACAATATTTAATGGAAAAATATTTTCAGCAATGTTATAAGACAAAATTCAGAATGTCTTGGAGATACATTAACATGAGAGAAACTTGGGTAAATCAATGTTAATTCATTAGCGTTTCAGAAGTAAACGATAAAAACTCTTTATCCTAATAGAGGTGTCATAAAATTAAAAAAACCTGAAAGTAAATGTTACCAAAATTAAGAAACACCACTGACGACAAAAAATATGGTCAGGGCTGGGCGCGGTGGCTCACACCTGTAATCCCAGCACTTTGGGAGGCTGAGGCGGGCAGATCACCTGAGGTTGGGAGTTTGAGACCAGCCTGACCAACATGGAGAAACCCCATTTCTAATAAAAATACAAAAATTAGCCAGGCGTGGTGGAGGGCGCCTGTAATCCCAGCCACTTGGGAGGCTGAGGCAGGAGAATCACTTAAACCCAGGAGGTAGAGGTTGCAGTGAGCCGAGGTCACGGCATTGCACTTCAGCCTGGGCAACAAGAGCAAAATTTCATCTCAAAAAAAAAAACCAAAAGAAAACAAACAAAAAAAAATATGATCAGAATGCATAAAAAGAAACATCAAACTAGTTGAACACATTATCCTTCATGAACCATGGGAAAGCTTTATACAGTATGTGTTTGTTTTGTTTTGAGATGGAGTCTCGCTCTGTTGCCAGGCTGGAATGCAGTGGCGCGATTTCGGCTCACTGTAACCTCTGCCTCCCAGGTTCAGGCAATTCTCCTGCCTCAGCCTCCCAAGTAGCTGGGACTACAGGAATGCACCACCATGCCCAGGTAATTTTTGTATTTTTAGTAGACACAGGGTTTCACCATGTTGCCAGGATGGTCTCAATCTCTTGAACTTGTGATCCACCCACCTCGGCCTCCCAAAGTGCTTGGATTACAAGCGTGAGCTACCACGCCCGGCGTACAGCATGTGTTTAAGACATAAGTTTTGAAGTCCAACAAACCTGTGTTTGAGGGCTAACACCTTGTGTACAAAACTTAGATAAAAAATTGAAGCTTCCAACCTTAGTTTCCACATTAAATGGGGATAATAGTTTCTAGCCTCATAAAGCTATCAGGAGGATAAAATAAAATGCTTGATAGAGGGTTCAAAAATTGATAGTTATTATTGTTACTATTAAACTGTAATTTATAGTAACAACAGATTTTATTATTTACAATGTAATTTAATAGATGCAAGGTGTATGAAATGGGGTATTATTTAATATGTTTTATAAAGTACTCTCTGAATTTTAAAATCAAATGAGAAATACTTTCCATTTATTTATA
>NW_022163537.1:0-2917 GCF_008728515.1 Papio anubis | reverse complement strand
AGAATGAGAACTTAAACTAGAGCTTTCCAAGTTACTTTTCGCTTCTCTTTTCTCTATCAAATGATGCGTCTACAAATTTGGTTCACTTTAATTTAGACTTTTACTTTCTCGAATCATGTAATAATAGAAAATAGAAAACATTCCACCACTATATAGTGGTTATTTTGCATCACATCCTGTTGTTACTATCCTGAAAAAACTTTACCGCATAATTACTATTACTATTTCCATTTCAGATATAAGAAAATTGAGGCATGGAGAGATTCAGTATATTAAATCTCACCTGTAGGCATCTGGCAGTCTAGCATCACCATGTGTGTTTATGTGGAGACTACAGTAAGTCCTCACTTGACTTTAGTGATAAGTTCCTGGAAATTTTAGGCAAAGCAGCACATAGCAAAGCCAGTCTTACTAGGCTAATTGATGTAAACAAGAGTTAACTTTCTATGACATGTTTCTGGTCAGAAAACATCACTAAAATTCAAAAGAAAGACCAAAAGATTACTAAAAGTCGTCATTGAAATAAATATGAGCTATACATACATTCCAAAAATTAATAAAAACAAGGATGATCATTATTGTCTCAGTTGTTCTTGTTTAGGGTCGAGGATTACCAGAGCCTGTTCCAGCAGCTCAGAGCACAAGATGGAAACCAGTCCTGGACAGGTGCAATTCCATTGCATGCTCTCTCTCTCTCTCTTTCTCTATGTCTTTCTCTCTCTCTCTCTCTCTCTCTCTCTCTCAGTCTCTCTCTCTCTGTTTCTCTCATACACACACACACACACACACACACACACACCCTCAGACTGAGATGGTGTAGATACACCAGTTTACCTAACGCACACATCTCTGGAATTTGGGAGGAAACCGGAGTACCCTGAGAAAACCCACACAAATGTGGGGAGAACATGCAAATGCCACACAGACAATGGCCCTAGCTAGGATTGATTCTTTTCTCATCAACGGTATGATGAAAAAATATTGACCAAAATAATGTATTCAAGGACCAGCGGTATTAAAAAGAAAAGAGCTGATATCCAATATTCCGGTAATTCAGAGGCAAGCACAGATCTATAAGTAAGCTTTTATCTTCTTATTTTCTCTACACAAGGATTTCACTTCAAAGAATTATTTTCCAGACTTATTGGTAATTTCAATATCCTCATCCAGTAAAGGGAGAAGTGGGAGGAGACCCTGAGTAGTGGAAAGCAAAACAAACAATTGTTAATTTGTGAAACTGTTATTTAATTTCAAATGTTAAGTCTAAAGAAAATTCAAGATAAAAGAATAAAAAATATGCGTTTGAGCACAAATGGCTGCCGCTGTATTATTCTTCAAACACAAAAGCAAAGGGACAGTAATTTATGGAAATTTAACAAAGAAATTTGGATGCTAGCCAATTTAGAAACAAACAAAAAGCATTAATTTGAGAGAAAAAAATTCTTACCTTCCAGAGCTACCTTCTCACTTCTGGGAGTTTTATTATTTAGCAGACTGATAATGTCAATATCCCCAACCAGAACCTGAGAGAAATAACTGAAAATCTCGGTTATCATGGGTTTCTTTTTTGTACTAAAGTTTATATGAGAAGTTTAAAGTCATTGAAAGTAGAGAGTAAAGTGACCCTGATTCAATGGAAACTTTGAAAAGTATAGAAGCTTAAAAAAAAAAAAAAGTCATCGTAATTCTCTGAACTGTAGGTATTTTCTCTTTAGGCAGCCTTCCAAAGCCCTTTCATGTTAGTGAAAGTAAGCTGTGTGCTACTTTTTGAGGATATTGCCCATGATAAACCTCAAATCGTGAGGAAATTCATTTTCAGATACAGATCTGAAACTAACTTATCCAATTTATCTGATCAGAAAATCATGCTGTAAATCTTTCAAAAACAAGATGACTTGTGAGATTTTTAGTAATCCCAGAATGTGTCTGAGGAGACTATGTGACATGAACAGTTTTCTCTATGGTTTCAGCGAATACTAAGAAATCCATGATCCAAAGAAATAGAAATCCTCACCTAAGCAAGAATATCAGGTCTTCCCAGAGCCCATAAATATAAGAAGGATTAAATTATGTGTGCTTACTGAATTTATAATTTTATTTATTTCAAGAAGTTTCCCCATTTCTCAAATTCATTGTACCCAGTTTTAAGAATTAATAACTAAAATAGAGATAATTCAAATCTATTTCGATTCTGAAAAATCAAGATCTGATCTGCAGTCCTGTTTTCTAGAGGTGATGTATACAGTGATAGTATGTGTGTCAAACGTATCTGACCTTTCCAGTGATCTGAAGGAGCTAACTTGATTGAGTTCAAGTAGAAACAAAGTTTTTAGCCAGTCTGGTAAGTTATTGTTGACTTATTTATTTTCAATAAATAAGATTCATTTTGCTGTATTTATTTTTCTTTTTCTTTTGCATAACAGTCACTTGGCGTAGCAAACTTTTTTTTTTTTTTTGAGAAGGAGTCTCGCTCTGTCGCCCAGGCTGGAGTGCGGTGGTGCGATCTCGGCTCACTGCAAGCTCCGCCTCCCGGGTTCCCGCCATTCTCCTGCCTCAGCCTCCCGAGTAGCTGGGACTACAGGCGCCCGCCACCTCGCCCGGCTAGTTTTTTGTATTTTTTTTAGTAGAGACGGGGTTTCACCGTGTTAGCCAGGATGCTCTGCCTCCCAGGTTCAAGCAATTCTCCTGCCTCAACCTCCCAAGGTCCTGGGATTACAGGCTTAAGCCACCGCGCCCGGCCCAATTTTTTTGTATTTTTAGTGAAGATGGGGTTTCACCATGTTGGCCAGGACAGAGTCTCGCTCTGTCGCCCGGGCTGGAGTGCGGTGGCCGGATCTCGGCTCACTGCAAGCTCCGCCTCCCGGGTTCACGCCATTCTCCTGCCTCAGCCTCCCGAGTAGCTGGGACTACAGGCGCC
>NW_022163536.1:0-2917 GCF_008728515.1 Papio anubis | reverse complement strand
AGAATGAGAACTTAAACTAGAGCTTTCCAAGTTACTTTTCGCTTCTCTTTTCTCTATCAAATGATGCGTCTACAAATTTGGTTCACTTTAATTTAGACTTTTACTTTCTCGAATCATGTAATAATAGAAAATAGAAAACATTCCACCACTATATAGTGGTTATTTTGCATCACATCCTGTTGTTACTATCCTGAAAAAACTTTACCGCATAATTACTATTACTATTTCCATTTCAGATATAAGAAAATTGAGGCATGGAGAGATTCAGTATATTAAATCTCACCTGTAGGCATCTGGCAGTCTAGCATCACCATGTGTGTTTATGTGGAGACTACAGTAAGTCCTCACTTGACTTTAGTGATAAGTTCCTGGAAATTTTAGGCAAAGCAGCACATAGCAAAGCCAGTCTTACTAGGCTAATTGATGTAAACAAGAGTTAACTTTCTATGACATGTTTCTGGTCAGAAAACATCACTAAAATTCAAAAGAAAGACCAAAAGATTACTAAAAGTCGTCATTGAAATAAATATGAGCTATACATACATTCCAAAAATTAATAAAAACAAGGATGATCATTATTGTCTCAGTTGTTCTTGTTTAGGGTCGAGGATTACCAGAGCCTGTTCCAGCAGCTCAGAGCACAAGATGGAAACCAGTCCTGGACAGGTGCAATTCCATTGCATGCTCTCTCTCTCTCTCTTTCTCTATGTCTTTCTCTCTCTCTCTCTCTCTCTCTCTCTCTCAGTCTCTCTCTCTCTGTTTCTCTCATACACACACACACACACACACACACACACACCCTCAGACTGAGATGGTGTAGATACACCAGTTTACCTAACGCACACATCTCTGGAATTTGGGAGGAAACCGGAGTACCCTGAGAAAACCCACACAAATGTGGGGAGAACATGCAAATGCCACACAGACAATGGCCCTAGCTAGGATTGATTCTTTTCTCATCAACGGTATGATGAAAAAATATTGACCAAAATAATGTATTCAAGGACCAGCGGTATTAAAAAGAAAAGAGCTGATATCCAATATTCCGGTAATTCAGAGGCAAGCACAGATCTATAAGTAAGCTTTTATCTTCTTATTTTCTCTACACAAGGATTTCACTTCAAAGAATTATTTTCCA
The DNA here is from genome assembly GCF_008728515.1 of Papio anubis. Taxonomy (NCBI): domain Eukaryota; kingdom Metazoa; phylum Chordata; class Mammalia; order Primates; family Cercopithecidae; genus Papio; species Papio anubis. Next base: position 1,779 of record NW_022163536.1, on the reverse strand, counting down.
GACTTATTGGTAATTTCAATATCCTCATCCAGTAAAGGGAGAAGTGGGAGGAGACCCTGAGTAGTGGAAAGCAAAACAAACAATTGTTAATTTGTGAAACTGTTATTTAATTTCAAATGTTAAGTCTAAAGAAAATTCAAGATAAAAGAATAAAAAATATGCGTTTGAGCACAAATGGCTGCCGCTGTATTATTCTTCAAACACAAAAGCAAAGGGACAGTAATTTATGGAAATTTAACAAAGAAATTTGGATGCTAGCCAATTTAGAAACAAACAAAAAGCATTAATTTGAGAGAAAAAAATTCTTACCTTCCAGAGCTACCTTCTCACTTCTGGGAGTTTTATTATTTAGCAGACTGATAATGTCAATATCCCCAACCAGAACCTGAGAGAAATAACTGAAAATCTCGGTTATCATGGGTTTCTTTTTTGTACTAAAGTTTATATGAGAAGTTTAAAGTCATTGAAAGTAGAGAGTAAAGTGACCCTGATTCAATGGAAACTTTGAAAAGTATAGAAGCTTAAAAAAAAAAAAAAGTCATCGTAATTCTCTGAACTGTAGGTATTTTCTCTTTAGGCAGCCTTCCAAAGCCCTTTCATGTTAGTGAAAGTAAGCTGTGTGCTACTTTTTGAGGATATTGCCCATGATAAACCTCAAATCGTGAGGAAATTCATTTTCAGATACAGATCTGAAACTAACTTATCCAATTTATCTGATCAGAAAATCATGCTGTAAATCTTTCAAAAACAAGATGACTTGTGAGATTTTTAGTAATCCCAGAATGTGTCTGAGGAGACTATGTGACATGAACAGTTTTCTCTATGGTTTCAGCGAATACTAAGAAATCCATGATCCAAAGAAATAGAAATCCTCACCTAAGCAAGAATATCAGGTCTTCCCAGAGCCCATAAATATAAGAAGGATTAAATTATGTGTGCTTACTGAATTTATAATTTTATTTATTTCAAGAAGTTTCCCCATTTCTCAAATTCATTGTACCCAGTTTTAAGAATTAATAACTAAAATAGAGATAATTCAAATCTATTTCGATTCTGAAAAATCAAGATCTGATCTGCAGTCCTGTTTTCTAGAGGTGATGTATACAGTGATAGTATGTGTGTCAAACGTATCTGACCTTTCCAGTGATCTGAAGGAGCTAACTTGATTGAGTTCAAGTAGAAACAAAGTTTTTAGCCAGTCTGGTAAGTTATTGTTGACTTATTTATTTTCAATAAATAAGATTCATTTTGCTGTATTTATTTTTCTTTTTCTTTTGCATAACAGTCACTTGGCGTAGCAAACTTTTTTTTTTTTTTTGAGAAGGAGTCTCGCTCTGTCGCCCAGGCTGGAGTGCGGTGGTGCGATCTCGGCTCACTACAAGCTCCGCCTCCCGGGTTCCCGCCATTCTCCTGCCTCAGCCTCCCGAGTAGCTGGGACTACAGGCGCCCGCCACCTCGCCCGGCTAGTTTTTTGTATTTTTTTTAGTAGAGACGGGGTTTCACCGTGTTAGCCAGGATGCTCTGCCTCCCAGGTTCAAGCAATTCTCCTGCCTCAACCTCCCAAGGTCCTGGGATTACAGGCTTAAGCCACCGCGCCCGGCCCAATTTTTTTGTATTTTTAGTGAAGATGGGGTTTCACCATGTTGGCCAGGACAGAGTCTCGCTCTGTCGCCCGGGCTGGAGTGCGGTGGCCGGATCTCGGCTCACTGCAAGCTCCGCCTCCCGGGTTCACGCCATTCTCCTGCCTCAGCCTCCCGAGTAGCTGGGACTACAGGCGCC